>NC_083348.1:920125-1221834 GCF_019175385.1 Lycium barbarum | reverse complement strand
AATCTTTAACCCCAAAGTGTGGTGTAAAAACTAGTCTCCAAACTTGATGAAAAACTGCCAAAGATAAATATTACAAACCCTAAAAGAGTATTTATATCATTCCAAAAAACGGGAACAAAATCTGGACCAAAATACCCTCTTGCACAACATGCTGCACAACATGCTATTCGCATGTTCAACATGCTAATCGCATGTTGTGCCAAAACCGTAGCATGTGGTGACAATTTCTCTGTCACCACATGCTGCACCACATGTTGCACCATATGCTACTCGCATATGGTGCCATTTTCACTGACAGCAGATGCTGCGCCACATGCTGCTAGCATGTTCAACATGCTGCACCACATGCTATTAGCATGTGGTGCCAGAAACATGGATTTGTTCTATTTTTGCTCTATTTTGGTCCGTTTTGCTCTGTTATGCTCTCCGGGCATCTTTTCCTACAAAACAACATAAAAACACAAAAAGTAACATCAAAAGTGCTTAAAGAGTCACAAAAACTTAAGGAATTAGCATCGAATATCGCGTAATTTCACGACTCATCAACACCCCCAACTTAAAGTCTTTGCTTGTCCTTAAGCAAATCAAAACAAAAATCTCAATGAGGAACCACTTTAAGCACAAAAACATGACTTTGGTTGGTACCAACAATTAGGCTACAAGCATGTGAAGCTTCAACCAAATAACTCCCTCATTTCAAAATACAATTTCAAGAGTGCAATAGAGATTTAAAACCATCAAGCAACAACACTCAAGCCTCAATAAGTGACTCAAAACTACTAGCTTACCAGATATGCTCAGTTGACTCAACTTTGGATTTTTCAACATCACCAATCTATCGTAATCCATATGCCCTCATAAGAAAGAAAGTCCCAAAATCACTATATTCACAAAAATAACGCAAGGGACAAATACACAAAGTCACTCACACTCAACAAAGAAATTCTAGTGCTTACAAATATCACACCATAAGCTTGCCCTTATTTCAATCATCACTAACTCAAGAACATTCAGTTGGAGATCACATAGGGACTTTTTAAGCTTGTAATGTAGGCTTAGGGAAGGGTAGGATAAGTATTTGGGATACAAGTGACTACGCCCTCCTTGAACACTACACATACTTTTTGTCCACTTTCCTCTTCATTTCAAAACATCACTCCTTCCTTTGCATACTAGTTTCCCCAATTATTCAATTTTTTTTATTATTTATTTATTTATTTATTTTCACAAAAAGTTTGCAACCTTTTTGTATTTTTCAAATTTTCTTTCTTTCTTTTGACTTTTCCACAACACCAACCTTCGCCACTCTCAACCAACACTAACACCCCCAACTTAGGCTTTTGGCCTCAAATTCACAATTTCATGTTCACGGAGGGAAAGGTTCAAAAGAGAGACTCTTCATCAAAAAGTGTCACGCCCCGAACCATGGCCTGGACGTAACACGGTACTCGGTGCCTGACTGCATGTGACCGAGCAAACCACATGGCTTGCTGAACTTTCATGAGGCATACATGAGCGGAAATATAACGTGAATGCATGATGAGCCTTTATAAAACGTGGTAAGTCATAATACTTAATAGAGTACTTGTTTAAACATGAGTGCGGAAATAACATGAATGAGCCAAAAATGGCTATACGACTCCGAATGTCTGACATAACATAACTGACTTGTCTAGTCTATGAAACCTCTATCATGAGTCTGACTGGAAAACATACTTACTGGGACAAGGCCCCCAGCATACCTTTAGACGTAAAATTAAATAAGGAAATACAATGTCTAAACCCCGAATGAGATGGGGCTCACCAATAAGCTGGTACATGCAAATCCTAATGAGCAGAAGCGTCGTCCTGTAAATTTGTACCTGCATCGTGAAATGCAGGCCCCCGGGCAATAAAAGGGGACGTCAGCACATTGAATGTACTGGTATGTAAAGCAACCGGAAGAAAACAACATGGGACATAGAATAACAAGATAAGAACTGAAACTGAAAACCTGGACATGAACGTGAGCATGAGTACATATGTATATATATAACATAAGTAAAAACATGATAAGTAGGGAGAGCATTTCATAAACCGACACATGATATCACCACGTGGATACGTGGAGTCTGGTACCTCGCCGGACCAGCTGAGCCCTCATACCTTGCCAGAGTATAAGGTAGTAATGTACCTGATGGATCCATTCAGTGTAAAATTAAGGTATCGTCCTAACTGGGCGGAGCAATCCTTATCCTATGGTGGCTACATAGTTTCGGGCTATCTGAGCCTTCTCGGTAATTCGTGCAACTCCCAAAAACATGAACATAATATAGTTGGCTAAGAAGCCCATGACTTTCGTGAATTAACTTGTACTTGTCTTGAAATCATGATTTCACGAAATGACTTGTAAACATAGTTTTATGAAATAGCTTGTAAACATGTTCTTGATTTATGAGTAATACAATAGTTCATAATCATATATTTGTAATTGACTTGAAAACATGCTTGAAACTTGTAAAATAAAATCATACAGTTTCATATGAACATAATGAGAACACATGAGGAAGAATTCATGATTCATGGATTAAGCTAGGATTCCTAATATCCGTAATGGAAGGTTAGGAATACAACAACGAATATAGATACAAAATTCATGTACATAAATACTTAAATATGGGCTACCAATATGTTGGGTTTAATGCCCTAAGATTTTAACTTCATGGATATCAAGGAAACGAAGCATGGGGAAGAACATAGAGATTCCCTCATGTGGATGGAAGTTCTACATACCTTAGTTGTTCCAAAACTTGAATTAAAGACTTGGATTTTGAAGAAGATTTCCTAAATCTTTATTCTTGAATCTTGAGATGGGTTTTCTTGAAAACCCTAGATTAGGAATGATGATTTCTTGTTTAGATTACAAGGATATATGTTATAATTGAGTTGGAATAATTAGAATGGACTTACCTTGGTGTTCTTTATGTTGGAGGAGAGTAGGAAGTCGTTTTAGGGTTTGAGGGAGTGAAAAATAATGAGTTGAACTGATACGGACGAATATATAGTGTTCTGGAACATTGCAATTTACGTCCAGCAAAATACTGGCCGTATTTCAGTTTACGGGTCGTAAACTGACTTTACGGGCCGTATTTTGCCCCATGGACTGCACTGCATCTCTTCAGTAAAATGGCCATAACTCTTTGTACAGATGTCCGTTTGACCCCCGTAAGATACCGTTGGAAAGGTATTTCAATGCTCTACAACTTTCATCAAGGAAGTTTTCCCAAATTCCAAACACGGTTTGAAATACGGTCCGTAAAGTGAAATACGGTCCGTATTTAACCCTATGACCTCAAAATGTCAAATTCCAGAATGTTCAGAAATTCTTGGTTTCAGTTCACGACTTGGTTTACGGCCCGTAAAGTGAAATACGACCACTGTTCATGGGCGTAAACCACCATATCACAACTGAACGGAAAACATTCAATTCCCACATTCTTTATCTGATTTTCTAAGTTTAGGATCGTGGTCAAAACTTTCGTTAAAGGCACGGGGTGTTACAATATCTCCCCCTTGGGATCATTCGTCCTCGAATGATGGGTCATGGTTAAGGATATGGCTGGGCATGGCTTGAATACATGAACGTGAAGAAACATGACATGGAACATGGAAAGCTGACATGACATAGTTTCATGAAAACATGAGTGCTAAAACTTGAGACATGAATAGAGAATACATGAACTTGAACGTGAAACGTGAGGCATGAATACATAAGGGACATTATAACTCTTCTCCAAAATGTCATTAAGTCATCATTAATTCGATACTTGTAACTATTGCCCGACACACAACATATACCTTGCTTTCCTTAACAACTTTCGTCTCTTACCTCAAATGTCCTTGAAATCTCATTTAGAATCATTAAATATTACTTCTTACTCGTCAACATATCGTATACTTCATACCATTTGTGGTTCTATTCGCGGTACGCTAACGGGGAAATTTCCAAGGTGTAACATTCTCCCCCTTTTTGGAGCATTCGTCCTCGAATGTTAAACATTCGGGATTCTACAAAAATTTTACCAGAGTTTCCCCTGTAATATGGCACTACCAACCTGTCACAACAGCCCATAATATCATTGCCTCACAGGGCTACATCACAATAGCACTATAAATTGGCCATACAAGACCAAAAGCATGAAAAGAAAGCTTACATACCTCAAAATCTGGGTGCTTCATCATAAATCTCTTCTGCGGGCTGAAACAAGTGTGGGTACTTGGATTTCATGTCCTCCTCGGCTTCCCATGTAGCTTCCTCAACTTTCTGACTCCTCCACAGGACTTCCTTACTGAGGCTACTTCCTTAGTTCTCAACTTGCGAACTTGACGATCAAGAATGGCTACGGGGATCTCCTCATAAGTTAACCCATCCTTAACTGTTATAGTATCAGTAGAAACAACTAACGATGGGTCTCCTACACACTTCCTCAACATGGACACATGAAATACGGAATGTACAGCAGCTAAGTCTTGTGGCAACTCAAGTTCATAAGCCACTAGACCGACCTTCCGTAGAATTCTGTAAGGTCCAATATATCTGGGACTTAGCTTCCCTTTCTTGCCAAATCTCATAACACCTTTCATGGGTGAGACTTTAAGGAACACCCAATCATCAACTGAAAATTCTAAATCCCTTCGTCTCACATCTGTATAAGACTTCTGGCGACTCTGAGCTGTTTTCAAACGCTCCTGTATTAACTGCCTGATAAACCAAATCTGGTCCTAACAACTCTGCTTCACCTACTTCGAACCAACCAATAGGTGATCTGCACCTTCGTCCATACAGAGCTTCAAATGGTGTCATCCCAATACTAGCATGATAACTGTTATTATAAGAAAACTCAATGAGAGGTAAGTGATCATCCCAATTACCTTTGAAATCCAAGACGCATGCTCTCAACATATCCTCCAGAGTCTGAATAGTACGCTCTGCCTGGCCATCTGTTTGTGGATGAAAAGCTGTGCTGAGGTTCACCTTGGTACCCAATCCTTTCTGAAAGGATTTCCAGAAGTTTGCCATGAATTGAGCACCACGGTCTGAAATAATGGACACTGGGGTCCCATGCAATCTGACAATTTCATTAACATACAGTTTGGCATAATCTTCTGCTGAATCTGTGGTCTTGACTGGTAAAAAGTGCGCCGACTTAGTAAGCCGGTCAACGATCACCCAAATAGAGTCATGTCTCCTAGCTGAACGAGGTAGACCTGATACAAAGTCCATATTGATCATTTCCCATTTCCAGACAGGAATATCAATATTCTGAGCCAAGCCACCAGGCCTCTGGTGTTCGGTTTTCACTTGCTGACAATTCGGGCACTTAGCTACAAAATCTGCCACATTCCTCTTCATATCGTTCCACCAGTAAATCTCCTTAAGATCATGATACATCTTAGTGGAACCTGGGTGAATGGAATACCTGGAATTGTGAGCTTCTGACATGATTCGCTCTCTGAGTCCATCTACGTCTGGAACACATAATCTGCCTCGGTACCTCAAGGTACCATCATCTCCCCCTTGTTCGAAAGTCGTCGTCTTATGCTTGTGAATCCCCTCTTTCAGCCGCAATAAATAGGGATCACTAAATTGTTTCTCCTTGACTTCAACGACTAAAGAGGAAATAGCCCAATTCTGAACAACCACACCACCATCCTCGGAGTCCAAAAGTCGAACTCCAAGATTGGCCAAACGGTGAACTTCCTTTGTCATAACTCTCTTATCTAAGTCCACGTGGGCTAGACTTCCCATGGAACGCCGACTAAGAGCATCAGCTACAACATTCGCTTTCCCCGGATGATAAAGAATATCCACATCATAATCCTTAAGCAATTCGAGCCATCTCCTTTGCCTAAGATTCAGCTCTCTTTGCTTGAAGATATACTGCAGGCTTTTATGGTCTGTGAAAATATCAACATGCACTCCATACAAGTAATGACGCCATATTTTAAATGCAAAAACTACAGCTGCCAACTCTAGGTCATGAGTCGGATAATTCTTTTCGTGCACCTTGAGCTGACGAGATGCATAAGCTACAACCTTGCCATGCTGCATTAAGACACATCCGAGACCAACTCCCGAAGCATCACAATAAACCACAAACCCTTCAGTTCCCTCTGGCAGTGTCAAAACTGGAGCAGAAGTCAATCTCTTCTTCAACTCCTCAAAGCTTCTCTCACAAGCATCTGACCATTGGAACTTAACTTTCTTCCGAGTCAACTTAGTCAACGGAGCATAGATAGAAGAAAATCCTTCTACGAAGCGTCGATAATAGCCTGCCAGACCCAAGAAACTTCTTATATCAGAAACTGAGGTGGGTCTGGGCCAACTCCTTACGGCATCAATCTTCTGAGAATCAACTTTAACACCTTCACCTGAGATCACATGGCCTAAGAATGCCACTGACTTAAGCCAAAACTCACACTTTGAGAATTTTGCAAAAAGTTCACGATCTTTAAGAGTCTGCAACACTATTCTAAGATGTTCTGCATGATCAGCCTCATTACGGGAATACACCAAAATATCATCAATGAAGACAATAACGAATAAGTCGAGATAAGGCTTGAAAACCCTGTTCATAAGATCCATGAAAGCAGCTGGCGCATTTGTCAACCCAAATGACATAACAAGAAATTCAAAATGGCCATAACGGGTTCTGAAAGCGGTCTTCGGAATATCAACTTCCTTAACCCTTAACTGATGATAACCTGTTCTAAGATCAATCTTAGAATAGCATTGGGCGCCCTACAGTTGGTCAAATAAGTCATCTATTCTAGGAAGAGGGTACCTGTTCTTAATGGTGACCTTGTTCAGCTGACGATAGTCTATACACATACGTAAGAAACCATCTTTTTTTCGAACAAATAAGACTGGTGCACCCCAGGGCGAAACACTGGGCCTAATAAACCCCTTGTCAAGAAGATCTTTCAACTGGGCTTTTAACTCTTTTAACTCAGCTGGAGCCATTCTGTATGGCGGAATAGATATTGGCTGAGTATCGGGAAGTAGATCAATTCCAAATTCAATCTCCCTGTCAGGAGGGACTCCTGGAAGATCTTCTGGGAAGACTTCTGGGAATTCATTTGCAACTGGGACAGATTGAAGAGTTGGAGTCTGGGCATCTGAATCCTTGACTCGAACTAGATGGTAGATATAACCTTAGGAAATCATTTTTCTGGCTTTTAGGTAAGAAATAAATCTGCCCCTGGGTACCACTGAATTACCCTTCCATTCTATGACTGGCTCATTAGGAAACTCGAATCTTACAACTTTAGTTCTACAACATACTGTGGCATAACATGAAGCTAACCAATCCATACCCATGATCACATCAAAGTCTACCATTTCTAATTCCGCTAAATTAGCTATGGTTCTGCGGTGATAGACTAAAACTGGGCAACCCCTATAAATACGTCTAGCTATGACTGATTCCCCAACTGGGGTGGACACCTCAAAGGGTTCATATAATTTTTCAGGTTCAATACCAAATTTCTTAGCAACAAAAGGGGTTACATAAGATAAGGTGGATCCTGGGTCAATAAGAGCATATACTTCAAAAGTGAAAACTGTGAGGGTACCTGTGACAACATCTGCTCTAGCCTCTGTATCCTGACGACCTGTCAATGCATACAAACGGTTCTGACCACCGCTTGTATTGCCCGACCTTGCCGTCCCACGCCCCTGTTGGGCCTGATTGTGACGAGAAGCTGCTGAATTTATGGACTGCATCACATTACCTCCAGTGCCCTGTCTGGCTGATGGACAGTCATTCTGAAAATGGCCCTTCTGACCACACCTAAAACAGGCATCAGTACCCACACGACACTCACCTGAGTGTCTCTTATTACACTTGCCGCACATTGGATAAGTATAAGTCGACTGACCCCCACTAGCCTGAGAGTACGAACTTGATGGCCTGAAATTCTGCTTCTTATCATTGCAGAACTTAGGAAGTGGGGCACTTGCTGTGGACGGAGCAGGTACTGCTGACCTATTCTTAAAGAATTTCCTGTTTCGGTTCCCGCTGAACTGTCAGGTAGACTTGACCCTCTTGTTGAACTCCTTGTCTTTCTCTTTTTGTAAGGTTTCTTCCTCCTTTAGCCTTGTCTCATTGCCCTGTACAAAAGCAACCATCTTGGAAATAGTCATTGCCCCATTCTGTGCAACAATATTGGCTCCATCATACAAATGGGAATCAAGACCTCCAACGAATCTTCTCACTCTTGCCCTCATATCGGGTAACATGTGTGGGGCATGCTTAGCCAGGCTAACGAACTCCAAATAGTAATCTTGAACTGGCCTGCTATTTTGTTTGAGCTTCAGTAATTGTTCAGCCTTAGCCTCTCTGGCCTCTACTGGCATAAAGTGGTCTAGAAATGCACTAGCAAATTCATCCCATGTAGCATCAGGCGCATTCTCACCTCGGGACAGTTCCCAAGATTCATACCACGTGTTAGCAATGCTCTGCAGCTGATGAGCTCCAAAAGTAGCTGCTTCAGTTTCTGTAACTGTCATAATCCTGAAGATCTTTTGGAGAGCATCAATGTAGTCCTGAGGGTCTTCATCTTTCTTTGTCCCCGTAAAGACTGGGGGATTCATTCTGAGAAAATCCTTCGTCTTAGAAGACTCTCCATTACCTCCTGAACTTGACCCAGATTCATGACGTTGGGCCTGAGCTGCTACCAGCTGGGTGAGCATGTTGATAGCACTCCTAACATCCCCGTCTGAAGCACTAGGAGGTGTAACGGTAGGGGCGGTTGGAGTTGTTGCCTGAGTCGGAACAGTATCTTCGTGAGCTACTTCGGCGGCAGCCCTTTGGCTGGTGGCTGTGTTTCTCTTCTTGTAAGTTCTTTTGTAAGGCATTTTCTGAAAACACGTACACGCACTAATTAGGAAGTCATCCTAAAAATACTGCTCTAACTGCACGATCTAGAATATGAAAGAAATGAGACAATCCTGAATGTCTTGGTGGTCAACTATTTATATGTGTGGGGCCCTCACGCATATAAAAGAGACCCCACTGGACACGGTTTCATAGACTCCCTAAAGACACTTGAACCTAGGCTCTGATACCAAGCTTTGTCACGCCCCGAACCATGGCCTGGACGTAACACGGCACTCAGTGCCTGACTGCATGTGACCGAGCAAACCACATGGCTTGCTGAACTATCATGAGGCATACATGAGCAGAAATATAACGTGAATGCATGATGAGCCTTTATAAAACGTGGTAAGTCATAATACTTAATAGAGTACTTGTTTAAACATGAGTGCGGAAATAACATGAATGAGCCAAAAATGGCTATACGACTCCGAATGTCTGACATAACATAACTGACTTGTCTAGTCTATGAAACCTCTATCATGAGTCTGACTGGAAAACATACTTACTGGGACAAGGCCCCCAGCATACCTTTAGACGTAAAATTAAATAAGGAAATACAATGTCTAAACCCCGAATGAGATGGGGCTCACCAATAAGCTGGTACGTGCAAATCCTAATGAGCAGAAGCGTCGTCCTGTAAATTTGTACCTGCATCGTGAAATGCAGGCCCCCGGGCAATAAAAGGGGACGTCAGCACATTGAATGTACTGGTATGTAAAGCAACCGGAAGAAAACAACATGGGACATAGAATAACAAGATAAGAACTGAAACTGAAAACCTGGACATGAACGTGAGCATGAGTACATATGTATATATATAACATAAGTAAAAACATGATAAGTAGGGAGAGCATTTCATAAACCGACACATGATATCACCACGTGGATACGTGGAGTCTGGTACCTCGCCGGACCAGCTGAGCCCTCATACCTTGCCAGAGTATAAGGTAGTAATGTACCTGATGGATCCATTCAGTGTAAAATTAAGGTATCGTCCTAACTGGGCGGAGCAATCCTTATCCTATGGTGGCTACATAGTTTCGGGCTATCTGAGCCTTCTCGGTAATTCGTGCAACTCCCAAAAACATGAACATAATATAGTTGGCTAAGAAGCCCATGACTTTCGTGAATTAACTTGTACTTGTCTTGAAATCATGATTTCACGAAATGACTTGTAAACATAGTTTTATGAAATAGCTTGTAAACATGTTCTTGATTTATGAGTAATACAATAGTTCATAATCATATATTTGTAATTGACTTGAAAACATGCTTGAAACTTGTAAAATAAAATCATACAGTTTCATATGAACATAATGAGAACACATGAGGAAGAATTCATGATTCATGGATTAAGCTAGGATTCCTAATATCCGTAATGGAAGGTTAGGAATACAACAACGAATATAGATACAAAATTCATGTACATAAATACTTAAATATGGGCTACCAATATGTTGGGTTTAATGCCCTAAGATTTTAACTTCATGGATATCAAGGAAACGAAGCATGGGGAAGAACATAGAGATTCCCTCATGTGGATGGAAGTTCTACATACCTTAGTTGTTCCAAAACTTGAATTAAAGACTTGGATTTTGAAGAAGATTTCCTAAATCTTTATTCTTGAATCTTGAGATGGGTTTTCTTGAAAACCCTAGATTAGGAATGATGATTTCTTGTTTAGATTACAAGGATATATGTTATAATTGAGTTGGAATAATTAGAATGGACTTACCTTGGTGTTCTTTATGTTGGAGGAGAGTAGGAGTCGTTTTAGGGTTTGAGGGAGTGAAAAATAATGAGTTGAACTGATACGGACGAATATATAGTGTTCTGGAACATTGCAATTTACGTCCAGCAAAATACTGGCCGTATTTCAGTTTACGGGTCGTAAACTGACTTTACGGGCCGTATTTTGCCCCATGGACTGCACTGCATCTCTTCAGTAAAATGGCCATAACTCTTTGTACAGATGTCCGTTTGACCCCCGTAAGATACCGTTGGAAAGGTATTTCAATGCTCTACAACTTTCATCAAGGAAGTTTTCCCAAATTCCAAACACGGTTTGAAATACGGTCCGTAAAGTGAAATACGGTCCGTATTTAACCCTATGACCTCAAAATGTCAAATTCCAGAATGTTCAGAAATTCTTGGTTTCAGTTCACGACTTGGTTTACGGCCCGTAAAGTGAAATACGACCACTGTTCATGGGCGTAAACCACCATATCACAACTGAACGGAAAACATTCAATTCCCACATTCTTTATCTGATTTTCTAAGTTTAGGATCGTGGTCAAAACTTTCGTTAAAGGCACGGGGTGTTACAATATCTCCCCCTTGGGATCATTCGTCCTCGAATGATGGGTCATGGTTAAGGATATGGCTGGGCATGGCTTGAATACATGAACGTGAAGAAACATGACATGGAACATGGAAAGCTGACATGACATAGTTTCATGAAAACATGAGTGCTAAAACTTGAGACATGAATAGAGAATACATGAACTTGAACGTGAAACGTGAGGCATGAATACATAAGGGACATTATAACTCTTCTCCAAAATGTCATTAAGTCATCATTAATTCGATACTTGTAACTATTGCCCGACACACAACATATACCTTGCTTTCCTTAACAACTTTCGTCTCTTACCTCAAATGTCCTTGAAATCTCATTTAGAATCATTAAATATTACTTCTTACTCGTCAACATATCGTATACTTCATACCATTTGTGGTTCTATTCGCGGTACGCTAACGGGGAAATTTCCAAGGTGTAACATTCTCCCCCTTTTTGGAGCATTCGTCCTCGAATGTTAAACATTCGGGATTCTACAAAAATTTTACCAGAGTTTCCCCTGTAATATGGCACTACCAACCTGTCACAACAGCCCATAATATCATTGCCTCACAGGGCTACATCACAATAGCACTATAAATTGGCCATACAAGACCACCATATCACAACTGAACGGAAAACATTCAATTCCCACATTCTTTATCTAATTTTCTAAGTTTAGGATCGTGGTCAAAACTTTCGTTAAAGGCACGGGGTGTTACAAAAAGGGTAAAGGCTTGTAGTGTGGCAACAAAAGAAAAGGTCGTAGGCTCAAATGGGGTTACTAGTGATATTATTTATGCAATGGTAGGCTAGAAAGGCTAAAGAGGCTTTTTCAAAAATCACAAAGATAGCCCAAGGTCATCTCTCCAACCAACATAATCAAAATTAGCATTGAACGACTAACCGGGCAAGTTCTAGATGATAACAGTAAACACAAGATTTATTCAAGAAACACTCACCACACATGGCATATGAACTAGTCTAGATGGATCAACTAGTGTAATATCTCATAATCCAAAGTAAACACAACTAGTAGGTAAAGAGTCACCAAATGAGCCAAAAAGTTGTCACAAAGATCATTCTTTCCTATGCACCTTGCTTTTTAACATTCACAAAACAATTTGGAGGGGTATTCACATTTCAATTTCACATGCAAGAGACTAACTCTATTAGTACCAAACAAGCCAAGAGTTTTCACATTTTTCCTCAAAGAAAGTAAAATAATAAGAGTGACTAATCCACAACATGTCAAAAGAACAAAATTTTCAAAAATTTTGAGCAAGTTTCAAAATATAATGCGCTACCACGTGCCACCCCCAACTGTAAACATTGCAGCGTCCTCGTTGCACATAATCAAAACAAAACATAAACATAGAAAGGAAAAAAAAAAAAATTTTTTACTGGCATGACATGCGACCCTACATGCGAGTCGCATGTGATGTCACCAGAAATTTTTTTTTTTTTTTGCTCTCTCTGTCACCATGTGCGACACTACATGCGATTCGCATGTATGACATGCGAATCGCATGTTATGACACCAGAAAACATTTTTTTGCAGCTTTTACTGGTTTTGGGGGCTTTCCGGATATCCGACATGCTCAAAACAACTCCAAAAACTCTGAAACTTTGCAGATTAGTCAAAAACCATAAACTAAACTATTCTAAAAAATAAAATTTCAAAAACGATTTAAAACTTTTAAAACGATGGGTTACCTCCCACCAAGCGCTTGATTTAACGTCGCGGCACGACGGTTACCTTTACCACTTTTCCTTCCATTTGGAGCTTATGAATTTGCGCCCCAACTTTGAATCAAGATTCCGGTGACGCTCATGGGGCGGTGGTAGAAAAATGAGGCCAACTTTCGGGTATCGCATTTTGCACTTCTTGGCCCTTAAGTGAGGCATGCCATTTTGTCTTCTTGGCATAACAAACTTCAAAATGAAAACGCTTTGATCTTCATCTCCAAAATTCTCCATAGGCTCGGTTAGTTCAACTTCCATTTCACTAACCAAGCGTAATGTTGAAAAATGGTTGGAATGAGGTCCATCGCGCTCAATTCCAAATTTGCATGAATTTTGACATCCTCACCCAAAAATGAACTAGAGTCTTCAAAAATTATTATATGAACTTTTTTATGCAACTCTAGTATCATTTCTTCAACTTCGGCATCATTCACTATTTTTGGGTTGGTAGGTTGGCAATTCGTCATTAGCTCATCAAAATCAATCTTGACCTCTTCTTCATTGGAAACCAACTCAAAATTATAATCCATGGCCCTTTGATATTGAGCATTACATGCTTCAATCTTTGCATTCAATTCGGCCTCTAATTTCCGGATATCAATTTCAAGTAGCTCCATTTCTTGACTTTGCTCAACATGCATTTTTAGAAATTCTTCCATCATCCATGAAATGCCTTCACGGTGATTTCCATAGGCTTGAAGTTGTTGAGCTTGATTCATTAGCCAATCTTGGCTCGAAATTTCCATTTTGTCAAGATTTTCTTCATTGTGAGAGTCGTCCAACTCTTGTAAAAATCTATCCATGGTGAGATACACCTTTTGGACAGTTTCATCATCTCCATGTTGAACTTCTTCCCACAATTTGGTCAAGACTTGCCCATATTTTTCATTCCTCCCCATTATGCTTTTCAAGATTTCCTCAACTTCTTCTTTTCGAGAATTGGAGATTTCTTCTTCAAGATTTTGCTCTTCTTCTTCAAGTTGAACCATTTATTCAATTTCACAACTTTCGTTGTGGACACAAGGATTTTCGGGCTCATCTTTCAAATTTGAAATCTCTTCTTCAATCAATTCATTTTGAGGAGTAGACACTTCCATGACAATTGAGGAATTGACATCCTCAAATGAATCATTCATTCTTGTCATAGCTTCTCCATTTTCTAAAATGGATTGTTGGACGAGCTTTCGCTCTTCCTCCATTTTAGCCTCCCGATCTAAGTATGTTTGGAGCATTGCCATGATGCCTTCATATCCGGTACTTTGTCCTTCATTTGCCATGTCATTGTCCCTATCAAGCTCAAAAGCACAACTAGCATTTTCGTTAGAACAACTTGGGGGAGAGGAAGCGAAATAATTGGGACAATCACCCCAATGTCCACCTTGACCACCACATATATTACAAATACTCTCATCATAGGATTGAGACGGTGCACACATCTCTCTCCCGGGAGCATATTCACAATCTTGCCAAAAGTGGGGTCCTTCACAATATGGACATGGGTCATCAAAATATGGATTACAACCATCAAACCCATTTTCATTCAAAGATGCCATGTTTTTTTTTTTTAAGATAAAATAAAGCAATGAAAGTTTGAACCAAAGCAAGTTAGCTTAAATCCCAAACTAACCCAAATACGCCAAATTGTTCCCCGGCAACGGCGCCATTTTTGATAACGTCCAAATACACTCCTCGAAGAGAAAGTGTACACGGTCGTATGCAATATATTTACCCAACTATGAGTCGGGGTCGATCCCACAGGGAACAATATGCTAGGAGATTAAGAAAGTAAGGAACTTTCACCAACTACGCTAAAGCCAAACGATAGATAATATTTTGGTTTTTGTTTGAGAAAATTATGACTAATGCGGAAATGTAAACTAACCTAGAAAGCAAGTAAAATGATCAATGGCCACAAGTATGGATAATAGGAGATTACACTCAAGTAACGATCCAACGTATTTTACGATTTTACAACTAAGAGCGAGTTTGTGTTGATAGATAATGATATCTAAAATCTCATTGAAAGTCTTCCAACCAAATCAATGAATTTCACTCTAAGCTTTTCCAAGCCTTAGAGTGTGATATTAGGCACAATCAATTTAACCTCAAGTAACTATCCTCTTCCGAGCTCAAGTTATTAGATGAGTTTAATGACCCAAATTCTTGTTAATTAATCTTTCCCAACCTAGATTTCCTCTTCCGAGCTCAATCTAAGTAAATGGGTGAGTCCTAGGGTTAGCTAATCCCTTTGGAAACATTCAAGAACGAGATTAATTAAATCAACAAAGACCCACTTCAATAGCAATAAGAATCATTCAATACATAAGCATAACAAGACTTTCGAACCAAACTTTAGTCAAGAATATTTTCATAAACAAGATTCAAATCATGGAATAGAAAGCTACACACTTAGATATACAATACAAAGCAAGGAATTGAAGAAATGAATTAAAGGTTTAAGAAATACTCAACCAAATCTTCAAATCTTTAACCCCAAAGTGTGGTGTAAAAACTAGTCTCCAAACTTGATGAAAAACTGCCAAAGATAAATATTACAAACCCTAAAAGAGTATTTATATCATTCCAAAAAACGGGAACAAAATCTGGACCAAAATACCCTCTTGCACAACATGCTGCACAACATGCTATTCGCATGTTCAACATGCTAATCGCATGTTGTGCCAAAACCGTAGCATGTTGTGACAATTTCTCTGTCACCACATGCTGCACCACATGCTGCACCATATGCTACTCGCATATGGTGCCATTTTTACTGATAGCAGATGCTGCGCCACATGCTGCTAGCATGTTCAACATGTTGCACCACATGCTATTAGCATGTGGTGCCAGAAACATGGATTTGTTCTATTTTTGCTCTATTTTGGTCCGTTTTTCTCCGTTATGCTCTCCGGGCATCTTTTCCTACAAAACAACATAAAAACACAAAAAGTAACAACAAAAGTGCTTAAAGAGTCACAAAAACTTAAGGAATTAGCATCGAATATCGCGTAATTTCACGACTCATCAGACACAAAACATGATATTTGTGCCAAATATCACCACCCCCCACTTAGACTTTGCTCGCCCTCAAGCAGACACAAACCAACATCAGACTACACTTCTAGCTCACTCATTCAAACAGGTCTGCAACGGGATTCGGCTAGTATGGCTAACTCGTAAAGAAAAAATTTCAAAAACAAACCCACGACCCAGATTGCGAAAGCCATGCCAGAGGTTTTAAAAGCCTCAGTTTCAGCAACAAGTACTTCTTTTCAAAGAAAACATTTCGAATTTCAAAACAGTTGACTCAACGACACCGCTTTAACGCATATAGGCAACCTTATGATCAAGAAATCAACACTTCACCTCTCTATTGCTAATTATGTGCCCTCACCACAACAAAATATTCCATATCTCATCAAGAATCATATGTTTAACTCAATGGACCTGAAATCAATAAATGCACTCACTCTCACAAAGAACGTCACATGTAATGTACGACATACCATATGCTTGCCCGTAGTGTAACCACTCTACTAATACAAGTAAAACGAACCTAGAATCAAGTAGGACTTCGAGGGTTGTAATGTAGGCTACGAGACGGGTAGGAATTATTTGGATAATAGTGACTAACCTCCCTAAGCACTTTAATACTTATACATTCGTCATTCTTGCACGATTTCTTTATTAGCCCTTATTCAACACCAACCAACCTTTAAATTTCTCCCAATTCACCCCATTTTCTTTGTTTAAGCACCACTCTTTTTAAAATCACACAAGTTAGAAGGGAAACTTTTTCGCTACATTTTTTTCTGTCTTTTTCAGATTTCTTTCTTTTCTCTTTTTTTTTTTTTTTTTTTTTTTTCAATTCCCAACTAACACGTGAATTAGTTCTGTTCATTCGGTGCTCCCATTGTCTTCCTAGATTACAGTTAACAACCATTTCCCCTCTTTTCGCCTCCCAACTCCCATTATGCATGTAATTTGATTAAAGTGCTTCTGGAGTGTTTTGGATCAAACATTGAGTGCTATAGAACAAAGGGGTAAGGCTAATTAACTGCTATCAAAGAAAAGGCTAAAGGCTCAAAGGGGTTAACTAGGGTGTCATTTGCACGCTGGTAGGATAACTTTTTAGGCTTTTTAGTGATTAACCAAAGAAACGCCTCTATCACTTTCTAGGCTCAACCCAACTTCATTTCGCTTTGTGAACACACAGGGCAAGTTCTAGATGTCAATACCAAACATGGATTCAAAAACGAAACCTTACTCACACATGACACATAATCAACGCAAGAGGGATCCGGTTGTCCCTCGAAACAATCAAACACAATGAAAATCAACAATGCCAAGTGGGTCATACGAGTCAACACAAAAATCATTTTCAAGTGCTTCCAAGAAAAGTAATACAGTTTCACGGCATGCTTTCACAAAACATTTCAAGATCGCTTATATGCCAAGACTTCACCTATCCCGTCCACCTAGCATTTGAATGTACCTAGCCTACGGACTGATTTTCCCTCAAGTGGGTTGTCATCCACCCGTCATCAGGAACAGCCCTTTCTATGACTATAAAAGAAAAAAAAATCTACCTACGCCCGGTTCAAAGGCCCCCCCTCGGGAAAGAACCGAGGCCATAAGAAAACCAAAGGGGGTGGATGATGAATGCCTACTAATGAGGGGCTTAAGAAGTTATCAAAGAAAAATAAAGAAAATAAAATCTTTTTGAAATTTTTCCAACTTTTTTTTTTCCGACACTAAGACGCAAAACTAAAAAGAAATCCTAAAAAAAAAATCCTACGGCATACTAATCATCATCCGCAACCTCAAAACATGGTGTTACAAACCAGGGACGTATTTTCCCACCCCACACTTAAAACTATGCAATGCCCTCAATGCATGTAGATTTGAAAACAAATAAAGCGCAAGCGAGGTAAAAAATACTCCCTGGGGCCCATTAGGGCCTAGTCGTCCTCATCAAGGAAGTCCTCATCATCAGTCGCGCCCTCATCTGGCTCGGAGTCCTCTTCCTCTTCATTGTCGTCACCTTGCATCAGCGACTCTGCCTCCTCCTCCTCTTCGAATGCGGCCATTACTCGATCAGCCGAGTTCTCGTCCTCATCCGCGGGTAACTGAGATAGCTCGCCCACCAGCGCCCGAGAATGTGGAGTGTGTGGGTTATCGATAAAGACCCTTGTGAGATCAATATTAAAGTGCTCACTCGCAACCATCATCCCCGAGTACAGCTGAGCTAGTACGGTGGACTGGGCAGACCTTTCCTCTGCCGGGGTTAAGTGATGTCTGGATACACTTGCGGGGGCCATGACATTGGAAATATCGAGCGGATCAATGGGCGCCTCAAGTACTCTATCAGTAGAGTATGCTAACTCCTTGTCGAGCCGCATTAGGTAGGAAGTGAGAGTGTTTCCATAACTTAGCCTTTTCGACTTCCCAGCACGCACTCGGCGGATTTCCTGCAGCATCCAATACCCTATGTTCACCGGCTGCCCCGTCATCAGGAAGTACACAATGCACACTCTCTCCCGTTGTACCTCCGAGAAGTGATCAAGTGGCATTATTCTCGCATTTAGGAGGCGCAGCCACACTCGGGCCTCTCTACTAAAGTTGTTCATGCTCATGCTTCTATGATTTCGCAGAGGCCCTGAATATCGTGCCCATTGAGCTTTTGAGTTGGCTCCACACAACGTTTCCCGAATAGCCCGATAATCCGGCCTTTTGATGAACTCTAGTAAGGGCTCGACAGGCACATCCGGGACTCCGATTGCCCCGCACAATGTTGATGCCGACAATGGTACCCAATTTTGCCGAAAGAACACAGACTCTCGAGGCATATGGATTGGTATGCTAGCATAAAGTTCGATGACCAAATCGATGTTCACAGGCCCCGGTTGTTCGAACACAGATGTCCATCCCATGGCAACTATACGGTCGTGGACCTCCCGAAAGTTCTTCTTCAAAGGGGCTCGACTGATTGCTCGCTCATGGTTGTGCCCTTTCGAGGTGTCGAACCCCGCATACCACTCTGCTCCTTCCCCCGAGAGACGGGGGTTGGTTGTCCTTTTGGTTGCTGGAGGAATAACAATCGCGGGATGCTTGCCTTTACCGGATGTTTGCCCCTTTTTCTCTTTGGGCGGGTTTTGTGCTCGCCCTCTTTTTGTACCTTGGGAGGAGGAGGCGACAGCTTTGCCCTTGGATTTAGCGTTAACCATTTTGCCATTTTCCAATCCGCCCTCACAATTCGAATTTGATGGTGAGATGAATTTCACAAGGGTTCCTATGCTCGGTAAATGTTCCATTGCTACTCAAGACTTTACAATTTCACAAAAACCTGTTTTAGGACTTTTATCGAACACCTTGTGGGCGTACAATCGTCCCTTTACTTTGAGTAACAATGGGGGGGGGGGGGTTGAAGAACCCTCCTTTATGCAATGGGAGTCACATTCTAGCCACATTCACACCTATTACACAAGCAATACCAATCCCCGCCCACAATTCGCCCATACCCATATCCCTACTTTACACATACCAACACAATGACAAGGAGAGAGAAAATAGAGAAGATGAACACTTACCTTATGGTGTTGATGTGGGATGGATTACAACTTGAAGTTGTTTGTGTGAGAGGGAATGGGGGGTGGATATTTATTTTTTTCGTATTAAAGGGAATGGGAAGAGTGGGGGAGTGTTGTATAATAAAAGTGAGGAAAGGGGGTCGTTCATACCCTATATGCGGAAAAGAGATATACAAACCGGGTTGACCCGCGCGATCCGTCCGCTTCGCGGGTGGATCACGCCATTTGCAGGACTTCAGGCGATCCGTCCGCATCGCGGGTGGATCGCGTAAATCACTGGGCACTTCTGATTTTTTAATGTGCGATCTGCCCGCATTGCGGGCATAAAGCGCAAATCACTGGGCACTTTGTCTGTTTTCTACGTTTTTCGCCCAATTCCTGCAACATGAACAAAAGTGACTTATATCCTACAAAAGGTTGGGTTGCCTCCCAACAAGCGCCTTAGTTAAGGTCGTGGCACGACACTTTTTTTTTTTAATTTTTACACACGGGTTGCCTCCCGAGAAGCGCCTGATTTAACGTCGCGGCATGACGCAGGCTCTTCTCAAGCCTCTTCTAGATCGATGGTGGTCCTGGCACGGTCAGTGGCCTCCCCGTAGTAGTACTTCACTCTCTGCCCGTTAACTAAGAATGTCTCATCTGAGTTAGGTCTTTTAAGCTCAACTGCACCATGTGCAGTCACGCGAACTACTTCGAATGGTCCGGACCATTTGCTCTTCAGCTTTCCACCGAAAATCTTCAGCCTGGAGTTATACAGCAATACTAACTACCCAGGCTCAAAGTCACGAGATTGGATGCGCCTGTCATGAATTCTTTTGGTGCACTCCTTATACATTTTCGCGTTTTCATAAGCATGATAGCGAAATTCCTCCAACTCGTGCAGCTGCAATAGTCTCTTCTCTCCAGCTTAAACCATGTCGAGATTCAGCTTCTTGATCGCCCAATATGCTCTATGCTCAAGCTCGACTGGTAGATGACATGCCTTACCAAAACGAGCTTATAGGGGGATGTACCAATCGGAGTTTTGTAAGCTGTTCTGTATGCCCACAAAGCGTCATCAAGCTTTAATGACCAATCTTTTCTACTTACGCTCACAGTCTTCTCCAAAATCCTATTGATTTCCCTGTTCGATACCTCCACTTAACCACTCGTCTGAGGGTGATAAGCAGTCGCTATCTTATGTTTCACCCCATACTTGAGCAGCAATTTATCAAAGATCCGATTGCAGAAGTGCGTACCTTGATCACTGATGATGGCCCGCGGGGTCCCAAACCTCGTAAAAATGTTCTTTTTCAGAAATCGTGCCACCACACTAGCATCATTGGTGGGAAGTGCAATGGTCTCCACCCACTTCGAAACATAGTCTACAGCCACCAATATGTATTTATTTCCCTTGGATGGTATGAAGGGGCCCATGAAGTCAATACCCTACACATCAAACAACTAGATTTCCAAGATGCCCTTCAAAGGCATTTCATGACGCTTGGAAATATTTCCTGTTCTCTGGCAGCTATCACATGCTCGCACAAATTCATGAGCATCTTTGAACAAAGTTGGCCAGTAGAATCCGGACTGAAGTACCTTGGCAGATGTTCTGTGCCCAGCATGATGTCCTCCATAGGGTGATGAATGACACTTCTCGAGAATCACTAGGACCTCTTCCTCTGTAACACATCTTCTGATTAGCTGATCTGTGCCAACCCGGTAAAGATAGGGCTCATCCCACACATAGAAATGACTGTCATGGAGAATCCGCTTCTTCTTCTCGTGATTAGCGCTAGGAGGGTAAATCTCACTCACTATAAAGTTCACCATGTCTGCATACCATGGCACCTCAGCTGATTTAAGAGCAAAAAGTTGTTCGTTCGGAAAAGTCTCATTAATCCCCACTGCTTCATCCACATGTTCCCGATCTTCTAACCTCGATAAGTGATCTGCCACCTGATTTTCTGTGCCCTTTCGATCAAGAATCTCGATGTCAAACTCTTGAAGCAGCAGCTCCCAACGAATAAGCCTTGGCTTTGCATCCTTCTTTGCAAACAAGTAATGAACTGCCGTGTGATCAGTGTAGACAATCGCCTTCGTGCCCACCAGATATGATCGGAATTTGTCAAAGGCGTAGACAACCGCCAATAACTCCTTCTCTGTGACAGTATAGTTTATCTGGGCTGCATCAAGTGTCTTGCTGGCATAATAAATAGGGTGAAAGATCTTGTCCCTTTTCTGACCCAGGACAGCGCCCACAGCAAAATCACTTGCATCACACATTAGAATAAATGGTAGAGACCAATCGGGTGCAACGATAATAGGAGCAGACACCAACCTTCGTTTCAGCTCCTCAAAAGCTGTCAGACAGGCTTCATTGAACACAAACTTCACATCTTTCTCTAAAAGCTTGCACAGTGGATTAGCAACTTTAGAGAAGTCTTTGATGAACCGTCGGTAGAAGCCAGCATGCCCAAGAAAACTGTGCACTCCCCGAACTGAAACGGGTGGTGGAAATCTTTCAATTGCTTCAATCTTCGCCTTGTCGACCTCTATTCCTTTGCCCGATATCTTGTGCCCAAGAACAATTCCCTCTCGAACCATGAAATGGCATTTTTCCCAGTTGAGTACCAAGTTTGTTTCTTCACAGCGAGCTAACACGACATCCAGATGGTTCAAACAGTCATCAAAAGAATCTCCAAAGACAGAGAAGTCATCCATAAATACCTCTACATAATTTTCCACCATATCGGTGAAGATAGCCATCATGCATCGCTGGAAGGTACCTGGAGCATTGCACAAACCGAAAGGCATCCTCTGGAATGCAAACGTGCCATATGGACATGTGAATGTGGTCTTTTCTTGATCCTCGGGTGCGATCATGATCTGGTTGTAACCCGAATAACCATCCAAAAAGAAATAATAATCATGCCCAGCCAATCTGTCGAGCATCTGATCCATGAAGGGTAAAGGGAAATGATCTTTTCTGGTGGTGTTGTTCAACTTGCGATAGTCGATGCATATCCTCCAGCCCGTGACAGTTCGTTGAGGCACCAATTCGTTCTTCTCGTTTTCCACCACAATTATGCCCCCTTTCTTCGGGACACATTGTACAGGACTCACCCAATAGCTGTCCGAGATAGGATAAATAATGCAGCTGTCAAGCCACTTGATTACCTCTTTCTTTACCACCTCCTTCATTATCGGGTTCAGTCGCCTCTGACACTCAATACTGGGTTTGCTGCCTTCCTCCAATAAAATGTTGTGCATGCAAAACGAGCTACTAATACCCCGAATATCAGCTATCGACCACCCGAGGGCTCGGATTCGATCTCTTAGCACTCGCAATACACGTTCCACCTGCACATCAGTCAAATAAGCAGAGAGGATTACGGGCAATGTGTCTCCACTACCCAAGAAATCATAGCGAAGGTGAGGAGGCAATGGTTTCAACTCAAGAACGGGAGCCTCTTCAACAGACGGTTTCGGCTTCTTCCATGACTCTGGTCTGTCTAGCTCCTCAAACGGTGTATGTGCTCGTAGATAAGCACATGAAGTGTCAAGAATGCTAAGACACTCCTCCACTTCTGCATCAATCATCAGATCTTCCCCATACACCAAAGCTGTCTCCAACGGGTCTCGCGAGGCTAGAAAGTGATCCAATTCGGCATTTGTGAGCTCGGGTTCCACCACAGAAATCATCTTCAACTCCTCATAATGGGCTGGAAGTCTGGTGGCTTTAAACACATCAAAAGTCGCCTCTTGTCCATTAACTGTCATGGACATCTTTCCATCTCTCACTCGGATCACAGCATCAACAGTAGCCAAGAAGCCTCTCCCCATGATGAGAGGGACACTCTTATCTGCCTCATAATCAAGTATCACAAAATCAACTGGCAGAATAAATGGGCCTACCTTCACAAGAACGTCCTCAATAATACCATCAGGATAAGCAAGAGAGCAATCAGCCAACTGCAAAGTAATAGTGGTTGGCCTAGGCTCTCCCAAACCCAACGTCCGGAACACAGAGGTGGGCATCAGATTAATAGTAGCACCAAAATCACACAATGCAAACCCAACCTCAATGTTGCCAATCGTAATCGAAATTGTGAAGCTGCCCGGATCTTTCAACTTTGGCGGGATGTTACTCCTCACTCTAGAACTGCACTCCTCAGTAAGTGCAACTGTCTCAAACTCTGTCCAACGCCGTTTGTTCGCGACCACATCTTTAATATATTTTGCATATTTTGGGACTTCTTGCAGAAGCTCCACCAAAGGTATGTTGATGTGTACCTGTTTTAAGAGTTCAAGAAATTTCTTGCAAGCCGAATCTGCCTTCTGTTTCTAAAGTCGCTGTGGAAAGGGAGGGGGTTGGTCGCACCACTTCCTCTACATGTTGCTCTGCGACTGTTTGCTTTGGTTCAGCTCGCTTAGCAAGGGTAAGTTCTGCCTCTGCTATGTTCTTCTTTTTCGGTGGCACTTCCTCTAGCTCTCTACCATTCCTCAAGGTGACTGCTTTGCATTCTTTTGGATTCTTTTCAGTATCACTTGGAAGAGCACCCGGAGGTCTGACATTCTGCATAAGAGCCATCTGCCCCATCTGACGCTCAAGCTCGTGAATAGACTTCTGCATCTCACTCTGAATTTTCTGATTTTGCTGCTGCATCGCCTGATTTTGAGCTATGAGCTGCTTCATCATTTCCTTTAAATTGTTGGCTGGTTGAGCTTGAGGTTGCTGATAATTGTTCGGCTTGTGAAAATCCTGCTTCCCAAATGGAGTGTTGTAATTATTCCCATAATAGTTTCCCCGATTACCCATACCGCGATTCTGCTGCCCCACAAAATAGACAGACTCTGGATTCAATGGACAATTGTTATAATCATGAGGTTCACCGCAACCTACACATGCTGCCTGCTGAATGTGCTGAACTGGTTGAATCTGCTGAGCTTGAGGAAACACCCTCAACATCACATTAGTAAGAGTACCTATATCAGCCCAAATGGCTGCAACATTATCAACTTTAAGAACTCCAGCAGCCTTTTGTGGTAATGCCCGGCTAGTCTCGTTATACTCATGATGACCCTCAGACATCATCTCAAGGAGATCTTCCATCTCTTCATATGTTTTGTTTAATATCTGACCTTGAGCTGAAGCATTCAGCAGGGCCCTTGATTCATGGTTAAGACCCTCTACGAAATAGTTGCCAGTGATCTCCTTTGGCTGCATGTGATGGGGGCAATCTCGCAGATAGCCCTTATACCTTTCCCAAGCGTGTGGCAGAGATTCGGAATCTCTCTGAGTGAAGTTAGCAATTCTTCCCCGCAGCTCCTTTGTCTTCTTGGGTGAGAAGCACCTGTCGATAAACTTATTTGATAATATTTTCCAAGAAGTGATAGAACCTGCAGGTAGATTCGTCAACCATTCCCTCGCTTCGCCAATAAGTGAGAACGGAAATAAGGACAGCTTCACATAATCATCGGGACCATCTCTATATTGAAATTCTCGCTCAACTCCACGAACTGCATGAAGTGCTTATGCAGGTCTTCACTACATTTACCCATATACTGGCACGTATGTTGCACCAGCCGCACTGTTCCTTCTTTTACCTCGAAATTTCCAGTAATGTCAGGCCTAACAATAGCCTTAGCAATGGTCGCCAGACATGGCCTAGCATAACTGGATAACAGAATTCGTTGTTCTTGTGCCCTCGCAGCTGCTCTCTCTCCTTGTTCATCTGCGTTTCTTGCTCTATCCCTTTCTTCTTGTTCAAGAGCAAGTCTTGATGCTTCGTTAGCCATTTGTCTCTGTCGTCGGAAGGTTCTCTCGATTTCTTGATCAAGATCAACTAACGGTTGTCCTGAACTTCTAGTGCTTGGCATAAACCAGAGAAGCCTGAAGAATCACAAGTAGAACAACGAAGAAAAGTAAAGACTTGAATACAAAAAACAAACTCAAATTAGAAAAATAGTAAATTTTTCTAAGTCCCCGGCAACGGCGCCAAAAACTTGTTGCTCCCAAACGCACACGCAAGTATACGTGGTCGTACAAGTAATATAGACTGTTAAGTCCAGATATCGATCCCACAGAGACTTAGATTCTACTGTTAAACTAATTCAAATTCGAATGAAACTATTCAAGAAAGTGAAAATCAAGATTGTTTGTGGTACTAAACTAAAATTGAAAAGTAAACAATTTGTGATGGGTGTTTTTATGACTGGGACTACGTCGAAAAAGATTGTAAGAAATTTCAGATGAGAGAAAGATCTAGAGTTATGGCGTTCGACAATCCAGATGATCTTCAGACAATTCCACCTATTTTATTTCCTGGGTTACTAGTTGACGGGTTAATTATGCTTTATGATATTCTCTCGAACTACTCACAAGCCTGTAGATGTTACTTTAATGCCTATATCTCTATGGTCATTAGATGTAACAAGAACGCCTTTATTTTACCGTATTCAACTAAGTAGGGCTAAAGGGTATATCTCTATCCTCAGTAGCGAAACGATTAAATCGAACAAACTCTATTTATTCTTATTACGTACGTGAATTCCCTTTCTCAAGTTCAATCCACGCACCACAGATAGTGTCTAACTATTGGCCAGATAATCAAACAATTAAAACCAAGAATAAATAAGCAACCCACAATATGGAAAATCAATAGATAATAATCGTCATCCAATCAACTTTCAAGTCTTTCGGCACAACCCTAGAACTAGGAGATTTAGCTACTCATGATTCGATCATAGACAAAAGAAGCCATGAATAAACTAGGGTTGAAAAAGATGAAAAACAAAATAACCTAGAGAGATAAAAAGGAGAACGGTGGCTTACAAATCCTTGAATAATCCCAGAATACCGTTCTCAGCTATAAAAACGTGTATATATAGGCTAGGGTAAAAATAATAAATAAGGAATCCAAATCCTAGTCTAATCGGGAAAACGTCGGCAGAGTCCCGCTTTCCTTCCGCATCGCGGAAGGATCGTGCAATGGTCTGCAGCTTCACGCCTTCTTCACGCGATGCGGATCGATCGCCTGACTTTCTGGAGCTTCTCGCAATCCTTCCGCGATGCGGAAGGAAGGCGAGGATCTGCAGTCGATTAACTCTCCTTTTAGTTCGTCCTTTGCGGTCATCGACTCGTCACCTCAGCCAATCGACATATGCTACGAATTCCAATCATTTCGAGCACATTTTCCATCGTTTGTCGTCATCGTACCTATACATATGAAATGTAACGACATAAGTTCAAATACGACGGTTTCGTCATGAATTAAGCGATAACAGTCATAAGAAGAAGTTGTAATATGACACAAAACATGATATTTGTGCCAAATGAAAAAGAAAAGTGAGGATTATTCTCAAGTAACATTTGAGGTCAAAGAAAAAAAAAATCAAACCAGGAAGCTCAGACTGTTGCATTATTGGAGGAAAGCTTTGGGCATTCTTCCGACTTTTGAAGGAAGCGAGCTGTCCCTTGCCAACCCTCTAGCTTCTCTTGGTGGCAAGTTAAAGCTGAAATTCTTCGTTGCATCGAACTGGTACTATATCCAGCTAAAGAATCAGCCACTCCATTGGTTTCTCAATAATAGTGTTATCACCTTGACTTCTTCAACAATAGCTTCATAATGGCCAGACGGTTTTGCAACTCCCTTGACAGCATTCGCAATAAGTGAAGAATTACCTTCCACCTAAAATCTTTCTAATACCATGTTCAAGACACCATTTAAGCCCATAAGAAAGTGTAATGCTTCAGTCGTATTGTTTGTTACATGGCCTAGTGTCCTTAACAATATCACCAGAAGAGTTCCTCACTATTCCACACAACTGCCATCCGTGTTTAGTTTTACCCATCCTAAATCAGATTTGCACAGAAGTGCTCGTCTATCCTGGTGAGTATTTCTCAATTTGTTCACAGAAATTACATAGTTCAAATTATGAAAATTTCATCTGAATGCTGCTCTGCATGGATTTCAGAATCTGCTTTAGTCTGGGAATTTAATGGTTTCTCTTTGCTAAATAGCTGCAGCAGCGGGATTATTATTCTATTTTTGTGTAAGATGCTTAGAGGAACTTTTTTGTTGTCTCATTTATTTTCTTCAAGAGTTGCAGTCTCAGAAATTTCATGTTGTTACTATGAATAAGCCAGTTCTACAGTGAATATTTTTGTACTTGTAGGAAAAGATGTTCAACAAGGAATAGTACTCACCTTCATGAGTAGATAAGGACTAGCTTCAATGAAGCTCTGAAACATTTTTTTGTTGTTTGCACGTACTACTTTGTAACATTTGTTAAGAACTTGACATGTTCAAAAGTCATCATCTTTTTATTTTATTCTATCCACAATCAACTCCTTGGCTTTCTACTTCCATCTAAGGAGAATAAAGTTAGCGGATTCTTTGTTGCAGGGCTCACTGCCGAAGTACAACAGTAAGGATGAACAGTGCTTCTCATTGATACATCTGAAGACTGTCAAGTTCATTAACATGGCTGGACCATTAAGTGAAAATAAGCCTGTACTGCCGTTAATAAATTATTTGCTTGAGAACGCAACAGTGCTAGAAAAGTTCATCATTGCTGCTAGATGCAAGAAGAGTGACGTGTCTCGTCATGATGTTAAAATGGAACAGGAGCTCCTGAGCTTTCTGAGATCTTCTCCGCACGCTTCAATTGTCTTTTCTTATCTCCCCTCTGAATGGAGGATCTGAAAGTTTCCGGACGAACCAGCCAATTGTCTGCACGATGGATGTTTCTTTGGAGAAGGTATTATCTGGTTGCCCTAATTTGGAGTGCTTGGAACTCGATAATGTTTCGGGCATACATCGTTTGGAAATCAGCTCTGTGAAGCTAAATTGATCGACGAGACTATTACGATAAGAATCATAACCTTTGGCTCGAAATAATAGCCCGTATGTGTATATATATATATATATATATATATATATATATATATATATATATATATTCAAATTTTGCAACTTTTGGGATTGTGCAGTGAGATACGCAATGTGGCATCACTTGTTATTGCAATGCTTCATTTAGATTTAGAACACAACTTGGAGAAGGAATTTAGCTATTTGAAGGAACTTCTTCATAGTGTTGCCCATGTTGAGAATCTTAAATTGGGTACCTGCTGCATTGAGGTTTATTCATACTCTTCACTGACCAAAATTTAAAATATTTTTAGGAACTTTTTATTAGCCATCGAATCATTACTTTAGTAACATTAGCAGTGCCACTACTTAGGATAATCTAAGTTGAAAAACATTTTGGATGATTAACTGTGAGAATAAAGAGTTTGCAATTTATATAACATGTGAAATTTGGATTGATTTACAGTGACCATACTCTTTAAGTCATGTTGATGGGCTTTCCTAAGTGTTTAAAGGTCCCATCTTTGGATTCTCAAACCAACCATGAACACTCTGATGTGGCAAAACGCAGTCGTATAGTCCAAGCTGTTTTTTATGGATTATTCAACAATTTGCATTTCATTTATTCAGTATGTCATACTTCCTTGTTTTGGCACATTCTAGTTTGTCTATTTTGTTTATAAGTGCATGTCCATCTTGGAGTTGAAATGGTGCCAGTTTTCACCATCAAACCGGAAATTCTTAGGACTTAGCGTAGCTTTTGAACAGTTGGACTTCCATGGAATCTGCAGCTTTCTACAAAGCTCATGATCTTGAGATATTGGTCATTGACTTTACAATCACAGACCGAGAGTAAGTTTCTTTAAGACCTTTATTTTTGTTACTTCATGTTATTCATATCAAACAAGATATCAACATTTTTGTTCTTAAGTACTTCAGGAAAGACATTTATAATTTCTTTTTAATCTAAACCACCCTCGTAGTATATTTTGTATATATTGATAAAATGTTACAAAGAGGGGCACTTGACTGCCTTACCTTTTCCTTTTCAAAAAAGGTAAGACTTTAACCGGTTCAATCATCAAGTATAAAGAAGATTAAGAAGGTAAGTCTCTAATGTGTACGACTTGAATCGGTTCAATATTTGACAAAAGTGTAGGAGATAAGCCTCTAATACATAAGCAAAAAGAGTATTATCTTCTAAGTACTTAATTAGCCAAGTTTCTGTATAGGAGGAGGACTCCCATTTGCAATTGAAACAAAACTAGTTTAAGTACTTAATTAGCTTTACAACAATATCTTGTAACTTGTGGAGACTTCTCCCGTGTACGTTGTCTCATATGTACTAAAAATGTCACTCCCCAATCCTAATAGGGCATGATGGGCACCCGACCCCTTACTCAGGGCCGAGCGAACCCCGCTGGTTCTTGTTATGTTCATAATCTCACTGGACTCTTAAATCACGAAATGAAATGCATAATGAAAAACTTTCAAAAACATTCTTTTTGTCTTTCTCAAATCAAGTAAAATATGTAATTATATGAAATTTGTAACATAATGCATAATGATACTTCGGCTTGCAGAGCCGCTTACAAGACTGACATGCTATATACGTGACCCTGTCTGCAAAGTCTCTAACATCAATCAAGATACCATAACATAGATACTCTGACTCGGCAACACTCCGGAAGGAAATGGAGCTCGCCAATCCAGCTGGAACAGCTTCTAGCAACATCTTCTACTCATCTGTATACACCTGCGTGGCATGAAACGCAACGCCCCCAGCAAAGGGACGTCAGTTCGAGCAATGTACTGAGTATGTAAGGCGGAAAGTGAAACAAAATAGCCATACACTAAAGATGAGAAGAATAAGAATCAACTTGGCATTTCTGAACTACCGATGGAAATCTAGCATATGCATACATACCTCTTCATCTCCTTGCGATCTTTACTAAGTCTGTATACCCTACCATAGTCCTGGTTACCTTATTATCAAACGTTATCTGAATATGTGTTGCGGCGTGCAACCCGATCCATATATGATGCATGTCTCTCCCTATACTCTCGCATGCTTAACTATATCTATGTACAGTACTGTGCCTTTATCTCACTAATCATCCTATGCTAACTGCCCAACTGATCAGTGGTAACTGCCCAACCGACTGCAGTCTGGTGGTAATCGCCCGTCCGATTATCGTCGCCCGACTGATCAGCGGTAACTGCCCGACTGGCTGCAGTCCAGTGGTAAATATATCCATCTGCCCAACTGGTCGTAGACCAGTGGTAATAACTGCCCAGACATCCCGCGTCCGAGATGATATCCAGCTGATCAGGTGGTTATGCGTATATAACGCCTCACCCTTTTTCCCATATTCTCCATATACATATACATATATCATATATGTATACATATATCATATAAGCAGCATGCATGAGAGCCCAAAAAAAGCTATAACTCTATCGGAGTGACGTAAGGTCGGTAACCTCCGATTATATTATGGAATAATCATCGCTCTATCTCACCTTGAAGGAACAATTATTTTAAGGTGAGGCCACAACAATGAATAAAATTGAGAAACTTAGGAAAATAGCTCAATATTCTCATAAAAATATCAATCTCATAACTTGAGGCATTTATCTGTAAACACTGTCATACCCCATTTTAACCGGGTTAAAGTAGAGTACAACATATTGGTGATTCCTATTTTTCGTTTATGTTAAGGAGTCGCCACCTAATTATTTGCGGTGAATTAGGACACCTAAAGTTAATTAAAGTAATTATCTAAAGTTGATTTTATTTTAAAGTCTACGAAACCAAAAGATCTGAGTAAGGGTTCAATTAGTCTAAAGGGAAGGTATTAGGCATCCTTTAAGACCCATTAACAATGATTAACCGAGCGGACTTATATTAATTAATTTACGTACGTTACACTTCATGACGTCACTTATGAGAGTTTTAAAGTAGTCGGGTTCTATTTGCACAAGTTCTAGGTGTTTAGGCAATTCATCCAACTATTCATAAAATATTTAATTCAATTCTACTACGCGGATTCCTAAGAGTAGAGTCGTCCCCGAGGCTCGTATCCAAACCTATCAAACCTAAGACATGCCAAGAGAAGGAAAGGTAAAGCTTTACATACCTTATTCGCTCCTTACGCCTCTTCAAACTCAATTCCCGTTTCCTCCAAAATCTATAATTGGTCACAATTACCAAATATCAATTACAAGTCTTTAGGAATTCAATCTTAACTCATACTTGTCTACAGAAATTTGGGCAGCATCTCCCCTATACATATAGCATCCCCGAGAATTTAACTCGGCCAAAATGTCAACAACCATACCAACAACAATACCAACAACATCAACAATCGAATTAAAACGCATTCTAGCATGAATAGTATTCTTTTCTACATAGTGCGACAACTTCCAATCTAACTTCGCACTTCCAAACCAATATCAATGTTTTCATATTCATTTACTAATCAAGATCATTCCAATACAATTCGGAAGAATTTTATATCATTCTACAAAATATTTACAAAATATACGAAAATTCCACCAAAACCATAATTCATCCGAAACCTCTAATCTTCGACATAAATATTCATAACACATTTTCATCTTCCAATTTCATTAACAATAATCATAATTTGCACCTTAACAATTTCATTTTCATGATTACACAAATTTACCAAAAAATCACAAAACTTCCCATAACAACTTAACAACCAATCTTTCATGCCAATATGAACTTGCATCCCTCCAAATTCACCAACTAATATAATAATTCACATTTAGAACTCCACTTCCATAATTACATAAAAACTACATTAAAATCACATAATTTCCTATAATCATTTTCAACAACTTTCCATGTCAACTTGAACCATTTTCTTCCATTTCCATCACAAGGCTTCAACAACACAATTAACATAACAAATAAAATTGGTTCATCCTTCTACACACACATGCACACCCACGGCTATATATATATATATATTCATCATGCAACTTCCATATTTTCATGAATTCTTCTCCTTTCTACATTCCACAACATAAATAAACCTTCATAACACATAAAAAGGAATTAATTCTTACCTTTTCTTCCTAGCTTCTTCACTTGACCCAAGTGTCAAATCTACGAAACAGGCGACTTATCTTCCGAAATAATTACACCACGTTGTAGAGGACCCTTGAATTAGTAGGAATACCACAAGAAAATAATTTTTGGGACAAGATTTTAAGGGGTGAATTTTCTTGGGTCATGGCCGAATGGCCTTCAATTTTTTTGCTCTTCTTTCTTTGTTTCTCTCCTTCTCTTGTTCTCTCTTGAAGCTTCTAATAAATGAAGCTAATTTAATCACATGGAAATTAAATAAATCCATGGGCTTGGGCCATGTATGGCCGGCCACCCTTCTCTCTTTGGGCCTCATTTTCTCCTTTTTTTTTGGGCCTAACCCGGTTGGTCCCGAGTTGGGCCTAGCCTACTGACCTTTCGACCTTAAAACGTCCATATCTCCTTGTACCGACGTCACCTGGGAACCCACGACCTATGTGCGAGGATCCGACCCCTTGCGATCGGGTTGCCCTCTCATGCATGACATGACTTGGCATACTTGCACATTGTATGTGAAAGGGTGCTTAGCCAGTTCGCACACTCTGCAGAGCTTCGAACCCGCGACCTTGCAGTAACTTTTGTCTACCCCTTACGGTAGCGCCTCTTACCAGTTGAGCTGGAAGAGAATTATATGAACTATGTTAGAGTTGTTGGATTGTTGATTTGGGATTGTTGTATTCATATGGGTGATGAAGAATGATGTTAATTACATCTAATTGAGATTTTAGCATTAGCTAGAAGTAAAAGAATGGAGATTGGGTGAAGAAAACACCATTAATGAGGGTTATAGAGCTTCATGCCCACTAAGTGTTTGATAAAATGCTTAGATGAACAAAACATGGATATTGTTGCTAATATAGGATCCCTATGACTTGTATTGCTATAGATTGAAGTTGAAGGGGTTGAAGGACATTGTGATACGCTCAAAAGCGGAAAGTTAAGGTATGTAGAACTTCCATCCACATGTGGGAATCTCTACGTTCTTCCCCATGATTCGTTTCGTAAAATATATGAAGTTCAAATCCTAGGGCATTAAACCCAACATATTGGTAGCCCGTAATTATGTATGTATGTACATGAATTTTGTATCTGTGTTCGTTATTGTATTCCTAATCTTCCATTACGGATATTAGGAATCCTAGCTAAATCCATGAATCATGAATTCTTCCTCATGCTTTCTCATTATGTTTATATGAAACTTTATGATTTCATCCAGCAAGTTACAAGCATGTTTTCAAGTCAAGTATATATATATGATTATGAACTATTGTTATTACTCATGCATCAAAAACATGTTTTGCAAGACTATGACAAGTTATCTTATGAAACTATATTTACAAGTTATGATTTATGAAAACCATGTACAAGCAAGTTATGATTTATGAAAATCATGTACAAGTAAGTTATGATTCATGAAAACCATGTACAAGCAAGTTATGATCATGAATACCATGTACAAGCAAGTTACGATTCATGATATACCATGGGCAGCAAGTGCCACTATTTTCATGTTCATGTTTTGGGAGTTGCATTAATTACCGAGGAGGGCTTCAGATAGCCTGAAACTACGTAGCCACCGTAGGATGAGGATCGCTCCACCCATGTCCCGGACGATCTCTCATAATGACTAGATCCTTTCATATTTTATTAAATCTCATGTTCCCTGGCAAGGACTGAGTGTTCTGCTGGCGGGACGCAAGCACCAGACCATGGATCGGTTATAAGTTATTGCTCTCCCTACTTATGATATTTTTACCATGTTTTATATATATATGTATGCACTCATGTTCATGTCCAGGTTTTCAGTTTCAGTTCTTATCATGTTATTCCATGTCCCATGTTATTTCTTTCAGTTGTTTTACATACCAGTACATTCAATGTGCTGACGTCCCCTTTTTATTGCCCGGGGGCCTGCATTTCACGATGCAGGTACTGATATACAGGACGACACATCTGCTCAGTAAGACAGCATTCGTATCAGCTTATTGGTGAGCCCCATCTCATTCGGGGTTTAGTCAACTTTTGTTTTATGCTTAGTTATGCATCTGAAGGTACGCTGGGGGCCTTGTCCCAGTAAGTATGTTTTCCAGTCAGACTCATGATAGAGGTTTCATAGACTAGACAAGTCAGTTACGTTATGTCAGACATTCGGAGTCGTATAGCCATTTTTGGCTCATTCATGTTATTTCCGCACTCATGTTTAAACAAGTGTTTTTATTAAGTATTATGACTTACTACGTTTTATAAAGGCTCATCATGCATTCACGTTATATTTCCGCTCATGTATGTATCATGATGATTCAGCAAGCCATGTGGTTCGCTCGGTCACACGCAGTCAGGCACCGAGTGCCGTGTTACGTCCAGGCCATGGTTCGGGGCGTGACAAAGCTTGGTATCAGAGCCTAGGTTCAAGTGTCTTAGGGAGTCTATGAAACCGTGTCCAGTGGGGTCACTTTTATATGTGTGTGCGCGCCACACATATAAACAGTTGACCACCAAGACATTCAGGATTGTCTCATTTCTTTCTACTCTAGATCGTGCCATGAAGCTTAGAGCAATAAGAAACTTCTCTTCCTCTCGAATTACATACGTTTCGAATGCGCAGGAGATGAACAGAAAACTCAAGGTCCAAGTAAGGATGTTTACCCATAGGGGGTACAATTGTGCAGTACTTACTGGTAACGAATGAGACTTCAAGTGCTATTGAAAGTGGAATACAATGTAAGTTGCCCGAGAAGGGGTGTAGTGGAATGAATGGTATGTTGAATGATAATGATGTTCTTGAGAAAGGGGAATGGAATACAACAGGGAGAGGATATCAGAGAAATTAGAAAAGGAGCTAAGTCAACAGGAAAAAGGTAAATCATGGAGGATCTCAAGGAAGTGGTGGTAGACAGTTTTCTACCGAAGGTCATCAGGACCCACTCCATCTACAGTTAAAGGTTGAAAGGGAAAACAAACAGGAAAGTGTATTAGGTATAGTTTGAGTTGGACATATGAGGTAAGTTCATCATTTTTATACTGTTGTTGAAATTGGAAACCCTGTGTGGCTATGATATGATATGGTATATATGTATATATGCTGGCCTTGTGAGGCCTTGTTGGTATTTCCTGTGTGCAGGTTTTGGGATAGTAAGAAATACAGAGGAAACTCTGCCAAATTTTTCCTAGAAATAGAAGGAGAATAAGATATAAGTTCGTAATATGTCTGGAAAAGCCATGTCAACAGTAATGATAAGATTTGACTAAGTTACGAGTACGGCTGACCTTGATAAATATAATTTGATTTCCTATTCAGATGAACACCTTGAGTGGGTGACAGTCCGGATACATCCGAATATGTGTTAGAAACCAAGGGCTTAAGTTAATTTCAGAGTTGAGTGATTAGTGGAAGAAGAAATCAGCTAAGCCGTAAAAGAGCAAACTACAGAAGAATAGCCTTTAAGAGTTGTCAAAAAGGGGTTGCCCTAATATTTACAGTGTGAGCAGAGTTAAGTCGTTAAGATGAAGTATGCCAGTTATGAATACAGTAGCAACCCGTTCATGTAAGTAAATTTAGTTTTTCCCCATGAGAAATTGCTCAGATGTGAGTCAAAAAAAAAAAATCGTCAGTGTTGTAGAATACAAAGAAATTACAGAAGATAAGGAATGTTAATTGCAATCCCATCAGAAGAGAAGAATTTATAAGTATAAGATGTTAGCCTTGGTCTAAGGGGGAGATGCATAAATCGCTAGTAAGTCCAGCGAGATAATGGAAGACCTGAATGGTTAGTATGAGATATGAAGAACCTCAGTTAAGTTAAGTTGGTATAATGAGACAGTCTCCATAAGGAATATGCCTCATCTTAGAGGAAACCCGAAGTGAGTAGAATGATCGTCGAACGAATCGTGTCAAGTTCAATTACTATCGATTAGGCGATCACAGAAAAGCTATAAGATCATACCCAGTTATGTGTCATAAGGGTAGTGCCATTGCACAAGACTCTAATCTTTAAGGTGCTCGCAAAAGACTTAGCGTACAACCGTACTATGAGTATTTTAGGAAGAATCTCAAAAAAAAAAAAAAAAAATCAAGTATGGGAAGTACAACTCATGATTTAGGCAGACAAGAGAACTAAGGTGAAAGAATTTCACTATTTCTCCAAGCTAGGAATTCGACTTTCAGACTCCGAAGTGGGTGGAGTTATTGCTCAGAACATGACTTATTCCTCCTTAGTCATCGAAGTTAGAGAGAAGCAGTTTGGTGATTCCTGCTTGCTGCAGATGAAAGAGGGGATTCACGAATAGAAAGCCTTAGCTTTTGAACAAGGGGGAGATAATGGTACTTTGAGATACCGAGGCAGATTATGCGTTCCAGATGTAGATGGAATCAGAGAGCTAATTATGTCAAAAGCTCACCATTCTAGGTCTACCCCGTTCAGCTAGGAGACATGATTTAATTTCGGTGATTGTGGACAGACTTACGAAGTCAGCGCACTTCTTGCCAGTTAAGACCACAGATTGAACAAGAAGATTATACCAAGTCATATGTTAATGAAATTTCCGGATTGTATGGGACCCTAGTGTCCATTATTTCAGATTTTGGTGCTCAGTTCACAGCGAACTTCTGAAAATCCTTTCAGAAAGGATTTGGGTACGGAGGTGAACCTTAGCACAACTTTTCATCCTCAGACAAATGGTCAGACAGATACGCTATTCAGATCTCATGTTATGATATTCATGTTAGTTCAATACTCAGATGTTTATGTCAGCTTAGTACTCAGGTTTCAGTCCAGTACTCACGTATTCATGCCAGCTCAGTATTCAGCTAATCCAGCATTAAGTTAGCTCAGTATTCAGTCAGCCAGTCTTCAGTTAGTTTAATAGACATTCAATTTAGTATCTCAGTAGTTTAGTAGTCATGTATTCATTCAGTTCAGTAACCATGTGTCCTTGATTTCAATGGTAATTGGGATGACCACCTGCCTCTTATTGAGTTTACTTACAAAAATAACTACCATGCTAGTATTGGGATGACACTGTTTGAAACCCTTTTTGAGCAAAGGTGTAGATCACCAATTGGTTGGTTCGAAGTTGGTGAAGCAGAGTTGTTAAGATCAGATTTGGTTTACCAGGCTATGGAGAAAGTTAAGTTAATACAGGAGCGTTTGAAAACGGCTCAAAGTCACCAGAAGTCTTACACAGATGTGAGACAAAAGGGACTTAAAATTTTCAGTAGATGATTGGGTGTTCCTTAAAGTCTCACCCATGAAGGGTGTCATGAGATTTGGCAAGAAAGGCAAACTCAACCCCAGATATATTGGACCTTATAGAATTCTGCGAAGGATCGTTCTAGTAGCTTATGAACTTGAGTTGCCACGAGATTTAGTTGCTGTACACCCAGTGTTTCATGTATTTATGATGAGGAAGTGTGTAGGAGACCCGTCGTTGGTTGTTCCTACTGATACTAAAACAGTTAAGGATAGTTTGACGTATGAGGAGATCCCCATAGCCATTCTTGACCGTCAGATTCGCAAGTTGAGGACTAAGGAAGTAGCCTCAGTGAAAGTCCTGTGGAAGACTCAGAGGGTTGAGAAAGCTACATAGGAAGCTGAGGAGGATATGAAATCCATGTACCCGCACTTGTTTCAGGCTGCAGAAGAGATTTATGATGAAGCACCAAGATTTTGAGGTATGGAAGCTTTCTTTTCATGTTTTTGGTCGTGTGTGGCCAATTTATAATGCTATTGTGATGTAGCCCTGTGAGGCAATGATATTATGGGTTTTTGTGACAGGTTGGTAGTGCCTTATTACAGGGGAAACTCTAGCGAAATTTTTGTAGAATCCCGAATGGTTATCATTCGAGGACGAATGATCCCAAGGGGGAGATATTGTAACACCTCGTAACTTCGGACGAAAGTTTGACTCATAAGATGATAATATAATGGAACCAATATGAGGATTATAGGAAGTGTTTTGAAAACCAATTAAGTCATAAGAAATGTCTTTGGGCAAAGCAAAGTTGAAAACCACTCTACGGAACATGTTTGCAAGAGAGTTTATAGAAGGTCATACTTCCAACGATTTTAACCCCATTATTAATTTGGAATTTGGGAAAACATCCTTGATTAAAGTTGTAACCCTTTGAAATAGCTTTCCAACGGTATATTATGGAGGTCAAACGGACATCTTTGCAAAGAGTTATGCCCGTTTTACTGAAGCCTGTCTTCGCTGGAAAATGGGTGACTTCGACGGGAAGATCGACGTTTCGTCGATCTGATCGACGGTTCGTCCTTTGATCTGATCGACGGTTCGTCCTTTGAACCGTCGATTGTGCATTGTTCACTGGAAATTTGACCAATTCGACGGAGCAGATCGACGCTCCGTCGATCTGATCGACGGTTCGTCGTTTGAACCGTCATTTGGTCCGTTAAGTACGTTTTCGGGTCAAAAGTCGGGTTTACGCGTTTTCTTGTTATATTTGGGGTTGGGGTTTATTTCCCCAACACCCCATTCACGAAAATTCTCTCTAAACTCAGATACAACAAATCCCAAACCTCAAGATCTTCCAAGGTAAGTTTTTATCATGATTCTAAGTTGAATTTAAGTCCCTAATCCCTTTCTAACTTGAGTAAAACTCTTCTAATCCATAGAGTTAGGATTGGAACATTTTTGCTGGATGTGGAAACCCTAGAACCCGAATTCAAGAGGATTGGACTTCAAAAAGGTAATGTTTTTATCCCTAATCATTTATAGTTGTGAATTGATGAATTCTTGGGAGAATAATATTTGGGTTGGATGAAGAGAATTATATGAACTATGCTAGAGTTGTTGGATTGTTGATTTGGGATTGTTGTATTCATATGGGTGATGAAGAATGATGTTAATTACATCTAATTGAGATTTTAGCATTAGCTAGAAGTAAAAGAATGGAGATTGGGTGAAGAAAACACCATTAATGAGGGTTATAGAGCTTCATGCCCACTAAGTGTTTGATAAAATGCTTAGATGAACAAAACATGGATATTGTTGCTAATATAGGATCCCTATGACTTGTATTGCTATAGATTGAAGTTGAAGGGGTTGAAGGACATTGTGATACGCTCAAAAGCGGAAAGTTAAGGTATGTAGAACTTCCATCCACATGTGGGAATCTCTACGTTCTTCCCCATGATTCGTTTCGTAAAATATATGAAGTTCAAATCCTAGGGCATTAAACCCAACATATTGGTAGCCCGTAATTATGTATGTATGTACATGAATTTTGTATCTGTGTTCGTTATTGTATTCCTAATCTTCCATTACGGATATTAGGAATCCTAGCTAAATCCATGAATCATGAATTCTTCCTCATGCTTTCTCATTATGTTTATATGAAACTTTATGATTTCATCCAGCAAGTTACAAGCATGTTTTCAAGTCAAGTATATATATATGATTATGAACTATTGTTATTACTCATGCATCAAAAACATGTTTTGCAAGACTATGACAAGTTATCTTATGAAACTATATTTACAAGTTATGATTTATGAAAACCATGTACAAGCAAGTTATGATTTATGAAAATCATGTACAAGTAAGTTATGATTCATGAAAACCATGTACAAGCAAGTTATGATCATGAATACCATGTACAAGCAAGTTACGATTCATGATATACCATGGGCAGCAAGTGCCACTATTTTCATGTTCATGTTTTGGGAGTTGCATTAATTACCGAGGAGGGCTTCAGATAGCCTGAAACTACGTAGCCACCGTAGGATGAGGATCGCTCCACCCATGTCCCGGACGATCTCTCATAATGACTAGATCCTTTCATATTTTATTAAATCTCATGTTCCCTGGCAAGGACTGAGTGTTCTGCTGGCGGGACGCAAGCACCAGACCATGGATCGGTTATAAGTTATTGCTCTCCCTACTTATGATATTTTTACCATGTTTTATATATATATGTATGCACTCATGTTCATGTCCAGGTTTTCAGTTTCAGTTCTTATCATGTTATTCCATGTCCCATGTTATTTCTTTCAGTTGTTTTACATACCAGTACATTCAATGTGCTGACGTCCCCTTTTTATTGCCCGGGGGCCTGCATTTCACGATGCAGGTACTGATATACAGGACGACACATCTGCTCAGTAAGACAGCATTCGTATCAGCTTATTGGTGAGCCCCATCTCATTCGGGGTTTAGTCAACTTTTGTTTTATGCTTAGTTATGCATCTGAAGGTACGCTGGGGGCCTTGTCCCAGTAAGTATGTTTTCCAGTCAGACTCATGATAGAGGTTTCATAGACTAGACAAGTCAGTTACGTTATGTCAGACATTCGGAGTCGTATAGCCATTTTTGGCTCATTCATGTTATTTCCGCACTCATGTTTAAACAAGTGTTTTTATTAAGTATTATGACTTACTACGTTTTATAAAGGCTCATCATGCATTCACGTTATATTTCCGCTCATGTATGTATCATGATGATTCAGCAAGCCATGTGGTTCGCTCGGTCACACGCAGTCAGGCACCGAGTGCCGTGTTACGTCCAGGCCATGGTTCGGGGCGTGACACTATGGTTGGAAAGCTAATTCAATTATCTACAACTTCTATTTCTTGGTATTTTTCCAAATTCCAAACTTATAATACCATTTTTCCCCTCAAAGTCAGGTCACCCGAAAACGTTTTCTTAAAAATATTCGTTTGGAGGGCTTCCACTTTGATTTGGCCCAAGGGTCCTTCATGAGTTGTGTTTAAATTTACATATGTGATTCATATAACTTGTCACATGTTCCAAAAAAAATCTTGATGTGTGGTCCCCACCTCAGCTTACGAATAATCCGACGTTCAAAAATACGGGACACAACACTATCAACGTGAGTTTAAATTATGTAGCAACAACATGATTGTCAATTTTTTTGAGGAAGCACGTGTCACGCTCATGCTCTGAAAATGCGGGATATAACAATCATACTAACCATCATTAACTAACAAATGAGCAGAGAAATAAAAAAAAACAAGCCGAGTGAAATCACATAACTGAACTAAACGTGAGCTACGCTGGCACCTCTACTACTTAACAACAAGACAACATAAATAGGCTTGCCTACATAAACAGATGACCAAATTAGCTAATTTTAAACCAAGATAACAATCAAACATATACAAACTGTCATAAACTAAACACAAACAAACTATTAATTAAATTTTAATATCATGGTTACATGAAAATAACTTTGAACCGAACTTCGACATAATATTTTGCCATAAGCAACTGACTAACAAAACAGAGAACCAAACAAATTTAAACTTGATGAAACAAGATTCTAATCCATGGCTTCCAACAAGTTAAATATGCATCACTATTATATATTTTCAGGAACTACAAATGCAATGGTCTTAGATATTACCTATTGTTGGTGCAGTGAACTGGTCGTCGACGGCGTCGAATCTACTCTCGTATTGACAGATTCGAAACTTGAGTAAAAAATTAAATTACCTCCCGTAGTTAAAATTCTTTTGCCGAACATCGACGAAAGTTGATCGAATTGTGAAAAACTTGATTTTTCGACACCAATTTCATAACAGAGAGTATTCTCTGATTTGAAACAAAAGTTCAAGACCCGATTTTTTTGAAAATGAAAGAAAACTCAAGCTTTTTAGAAAATACTCATGTCTCCCCCAATCTATGTCTCATCCCCCCAATCGGTGCCGAATCCCCCGAATTTCCTATAGACTCGGCTTCAAAAAATAAAAGAGAAAACAGAAATAAGGTTTTGAATTTCCAACTGATGTCAAGAAACAAAATGGAATTCCCCCAAAACACAAAATAATCCCGTTCCTCTCTCAAACAATGCTCTGTCCTCCGAAACGTCTCAAGAAAATCCTCTTTATAGGGTTTCGATTCGGGTTTAAGAAAGGAGAGAGAGGAGCGTATGAGAGAAGGGGTGGGGGACAGAGCGAAGTGGGGGACAGTGGTGAGTGGGAGAGAGCGTGAGAAGAGGTAGGTGGGGCGGTGGAGAAGAGAGAGAGAGAGGGAGACGTTGAGGAGAGGAAAAAGAAAGAGAAAGAGGAGGGTGGCGGATGGAGGAAAAAGATGAAACCTTAGGGTTTCATTTTTTGTTAAAAGGATAGTTGGGCCGAGTCGGGTAAAAAATTGAATTGGGCTGGACCGGGTAGGGGATCATTGGGCTGGTTTAGTTTTAATCAAGTGGGCTGGTCTGTTTGAGTAGTGAATTAATTAGAGTATGGGCTAATTATTTGGCTGAAAATTGTTGGCTCTTCCTCCTCTATTTTAATTATTCTTGGGCTTCTAATTTAATAACTAGTACACTATTTACTATGGTAATTAGTGATTAATATGTAAGAAATAAAGGGTTTAATAAAGTATAATTAATTTAACGAGTACAAATCCTAAAATGAAATGATGACGAACCATTTAAAATTTGTGATAAAGTAATACTTGTAATGTTGATAGTAAAATAGTGAAAATTAATAGTAGTGAAAATAAAGTGTTTAGCTCGTCAATAAAATTAGAAGCTCCAGGAAATAAATTGAAATAAAGGAGGGACAAAATTGGGTGTGAACAAACACATCATCATCATACTCATTGTAGAAAATATTCTCACTTTTAACATCATCATTATCATTGTAAAAACATGTTCGTCGCTGTTATCACAAGAGCTCACATAATCATAACCTTTGGTTTGGAAAATACGAGCATTTTGGAAAGACATTTACAGGTTATCGGGAAAGGAATCATGCTTTGGAGTCATAAACATCTAGCTTTTGGAAACAAGGACGTTATGAAAACATTTATGAAATCGTACCATAGGAATCAAGCCTTCAAAAGAAAGGGACAAGCCTTAACATACTTTTTTGGTCACCTTAACTTTGACTACTCAATGCTCGTCTTAGTCCTTCAAATAAATCTCTCTGGAATCTGCCGAAATTTCGGCAGCATCTCCCCTATTTATATGCCTAGCCCCAAAATAATAATTCAACAACCAACAACAACAACATCAATACCAACATTAATCATAATATCCTCAATACCAAAATACTCCATAAACATCCCATGTGGAGTTTATCCCAAATTTCCACTAACAAAACTATTATACGGCTATATGACAGTTTTATCTCCGTAAATAAACCAAAATAAACATTAATAATAGGAGATTCATACCTTATTTTTGTTAAAACGGCGATATCTTTAATATCTACCTTGAATCCACCGCAAAGCCATGCTAGAATCACCTCTATGCGTGTATCCAAGCTTCGATTAATACTCCGTCGCTTGAAAATTGCTTACTTTTGGTTTCCCTCTCTCTCTCTCTCTCTCCAAAACTCTGGAAATTTCCAGCAAAATCTGAGGAAAAAAGGGGTTATTACCCTTTTTATAAGGGTCCAATTCGGGTCAAATCTGGGTCGGGTACTGTAGCATTTTTACTGTAGCAATTCGGTTATTGTAGCAGTACTGTAGCGCGTTTCTGCTTTGTCAGCTGAACTTGTAACGTCCATAATTCTTTACTTCGATGTCCTATCGATGAGCGGTTTATTGCGCTGGAAACTAGACACGAAGAAATTTATTTTAGGATTTTAAAACACCTTAAAGCACTTCATATGCTAAGAGATATTCGTCTCCCAAGTTGGAACAAAATTGCTCCTCAAATTTTCTCCAAAGTCCGACAAACTTAATTTCCTTAATTCACTTGCCCTTCAATCCTTTCATAGCTTACTATATGAACTTGAATCCTTATAACCATAAGTTAAATACATATAAGCTCACATATTTCCTGAAAGGTAGCTCGAATCTCAACATACGAAACTATGGGGTATAACAAAAAATCATAGCTCTAACTGTACGAACTAGAGTATGAAAGAAGTGAGACAATCCTAGATGTCTTGGTGGTCAACTATTTATATTTGTGGGGCCTACACATATATAAAAGTGACCTCACTGGACACGGTTTCATAGACTCCCTAAGACACTTGAACCTAGGCTCTGATACATATCTTTGTCATGCCCTGAACCATGGTCTGGGCGTAACACAGCACTCGATGCCTGACTGCATGTGATCGGGCGAATCACATGGCTTGCTGACTCAACATGGGCATGAATTGATGCAAAACAAACTATGAACATGCATAATTTAAGTAAATCGTGGGACCATAAATCATAAGTCTGAAAGTATCATAATATCATAAATGCGGAATAGTTTGAATAAAAATAATAATAATAATGAGCCAAAATGGCTAGACGACTCTGAATATCTAACATAGCATAACTGACTAGTCTATGAAACCTCTAACTTGAATCTGACTATTAAACACTGGGACAAGGCCCCCGACATACCTTAACTGCATGACTAAAATAAATATAAGTAAAGCTAAAACCCCGAATAGAATGGGGCTCACCAAAAGCTGATACGTGCTGAGTCCTAACGTGTTGATCCTTCGTCCTGTAAATCTGCATCGTAAATGCAGGCCCCGAAGAAAATAAAAAGGGATGTCCGTACACTTGAATTGTACTGGTATGTAAAGCAACTGAATGAAATAAACATAGCACATGAAATAATAGAAATGAAATTGAGACTGTAAGCTAACATGAACATGAGCATCATCTGACATGAGTATATGTATAGCATGGGTAAAACATTTTAAGTGTGTAAAGATATTTGTGGGAGAGCATTAGTATAACCGACATGTAACCACCACATAAAAACGTGGCGTTTGGTCTCTGCCGACCAGTTAAGCCATCATGTATCTTGTCGGGGTACAAGACATGAACATGAACATAAATGGATCCAATAACCACAATGGGTAAACATGAAGGTATCGTCCTAACTGGGCGGAGCGATCCTTATCCTACGCTGGCATACGTAGTTTCAGGCTATCTGAGTCTTCTCGGTAATCTGTGCAACTCCCAAAACATGAACACGGATATAGTTGGCTTAGTAGCCCACGGATTATATAACTTTCTTGTAAACATGATTCTTGCTTGTATTACAACATGAAGATAATATATAATATAACTTGTACGAAAACATGGAGACATCTAGGATTTTCATGAAAATAAGCATAATAGTTCATATCTTGCATATAAGAACCCATGGAATGCAAAGTATGAGTTTTCATGAATTACGGATAGATTCTCAATAACCATAATGGAATATTAAGAAAACAATAACGAAGTAATCTTACAAACATGGTATATCATGGTACATGTGCTTAGGGTCATCGTGAATATGTCTAGAACCCTAATTTTGGTAAACTTTCGTATAATCCTGGAAGAAAGTGGCGTGGGGAAGAACAATGATGTCCCCACACGTAGATAGAAACCCTACATTCCTGTGAATGCTCCAAAACTTGTAATAGAATTCCAAAAACTTAAACTTTGAACCTCGAGATGGGTTTTCTTGAAAACCCTAGGCTACGAAAGATGAACCCTTATTAGATTACATGAATACAGGTTGGAATTGACTTGGAAGGGCTTAGAATGGCTTACCTTGATGTTTTGAATTGATGGGAGAAGAAAATGTTCGTGCTAGGGCTTGGGAATTGTGAAAACTGATTTTCTAGATTAAACTGTCGTATTTATACTGTTTGTTGTCGGGAGGATTGACGGTTCGTCGATGTGTTGACGGTCCATCGAGTTGCTTTGACTGTCTAAGTCTGATTTTTTATGGTGCATCATTGACGGTCTGTCGATTCGATCATACTGTCAGTTGTCTGAGAAAGTCCAGAGAGTTTGCAAAATGAGGTTCCTAGGGACGGTGCATTTTGATGGGCCGTCGATCAATCGACGGTCCGTCCCTCTGGCTGTCGAATACCACCTGTAGAACTGAGTTTGGTTTTTTGACTTAAACTCCCCATTTGGCTTCTGGGATCCCGGAGTCATAGACGTGACTTAGTTTAAAGGTACGAGGTGTTACACGTAGAGAGTTAGCCTCACATACCTTAATTCCAGCCTTTGAGCGTAATAAAACGTTCATCAACCCTTTCAATCTTAATCTATAACAATACAAGTCAAAGCGATTCAATATTAGTAAGAATCCTCATGTTTTGGTCATATAAGCATTTTATCAAATACTTGGTAGGCATGAAGCTCCATAACTCTCATCAATGGTGTTTCTACACTCAACAATCCATTCTCTTGCTCCTAAATGATTCTACAATCTCATATTGCTATAATCAATATCATTCTTCATCACTTATAAGATAAACAACACTATTAATCAATAATCAACAATCAACAACCCAAACCTATAACCGTCCATGCTTTTCTATTAAACCCATCAACTCATATCTCATGAAATATAGTCTATAGTCATTAATACAAAGCTATAGTCAATTACAGGATAAATGTGTTACTTTTTTGACGATCAATTCTCTTAAATTCGGATTCTAGAATTCTTTTGTCAGAATCGAAGTCTCAATCAATTATCTATGGATTTAAAGGATTTAACCATGTTAATAAGGTGCTGGAGAATTAAAATTAACTTAGAATAATCATTAGAACTTACCTTGGAATCTTTGATTATGGTGGGACCATGGAGGAAGTTGGGTTCTTGAGAGCTTCCCTTTATAGAGCAAATTTTTGCGTTTGGGGTGTAGGGAATGAAGTAGGGCCTTTAAAATGATTTACTCGCTACATGGCCATGCAGCTGGAAGCCCAACCACGTACGTAGCTAACTACACAACAAGGGTAGTAACATAGCCTTTTGTGCACGGTCACGCACCTGAAGGGTCTTCGCACAGCTGGCCTAGCAGACTGCGCAATGTCTAGTAAAACGCTCATAAAGTTTTTCACAAAGTTCTGTTCAGGCTCCATCATATATGGATGGAAATGTATTTCAAAGGGATACAATTTTCACGTTTTAAGTTTTCTCAAATTCCCAACGGATTTTCACTTAAACAGGCTGGAAGATAGGCTTTCCATAAACTAGCCGATTCTATTGAATCTTAAGCACCTCACTTTTTTTTTTATTCCGAAGCAACCATTTCCACCCATACTCATCCCGATAGAACTTCACTTGTCTAAAATGTCACAATAATACTCATTTAACACATCCCACCTAATTCAAATTTACGGAGTGTTACACTATCTGTGTTAGGACCTGCATGCATGAAATACAACACCCTTGGCGAAAGGGATGTCAATACGAAATAATGTACCGAGTATGTAAGGCAACTGAATAACTGAAACTAACTCGATAAATATTATATACTGAAAGCAATCTGAGGAGTCAATGATAATATGAGGTATACTTACCTGTCTCTAACTCATATCAAATAAGTAATACTAAAACGAACTGTCCGGCCTCATATAAGGCTAAGTGTGTAAGTGAATAACCCCAAATGCAAGTGTATAGCCTGAAGGCAAACTGCATAGCCCCGAAGGCAATTCACACATCTGAATAGCCCCAGAGGAAAAATGTATATTTGTATAGCCCCGAAGGCATGTGCATAGCCCCGAAGGCAAGTATGTATAGTAATGTTTTAAATGACACACATATGTATATACTCTCTACTTCTCGATTAGATATAGAGTAATGCTAACTGAATATAAACTCCCAGCAAGGGATAGCTATAACATGAGTAAGACGAGACAACATGGATATCAGAGCTCGATGGTACACTCTTCTCTTATATGCTCGTTCGAATCTTTCTTATTATGGATTCATGCCATCAAAAGGAACGAAATAGCCTTTATATACCTTTCATCGTCTATCTGACAACAACAATGTATTCAAGTAGTATAGTGACTCAATCTACAACAAAACAATAATAGAACCATCGGCAACTAAAGAAAAACTAGAATACAATATATCGAGCGGCAAGCTCGTCTCATAATAATAGCCAACACTTCTGTATAACTATCCTTTCTTCATAATACGTATAGCACAATCACAGCAACATCTTCAAGTAATGCTTCATGATTTCCAGTCATATAATAACTCAAGAACACCTAAAAAGTTCAATATACAACAATATCCCAACTACGATTTTTCGACATTTACTTCACGGGTTTTCAACCAAACAAGTTAGGTATGACTTATAAAAGCTCAAATACATGTAGAAGAGACATAATCTTACCTCAAACAACAAGAACAACCCCTAACCTGAGCTTATTTCACTTTGAAGAATTCCCCAAATCAATCACAAGAAGAAGAAGAAGAATCTAACAAGCACCTCAGAATTCCCAACGTTTGATTCACGTTATTTCTCTTTGATTTTACTTTGGGATGATATCTAAACCTTTGGAGAGGGTTTTTAAGTGTTAGGATCTGTGAAGGATGGAAAATGACATCTCAAATGTGCTCCTCCGAATCTCTACATAAAATGAAACTTCCACCGCCCCAATATATGGTCTCATATACGGACTGTATTTCATATATACAGTCCACATTTTTGAACCATAAATCACACTGCCAAATACCAAGTTTTTGTTTATGGTTTACTGTGGGACCCTGCAAAACTATGGTCCATACTTCATATATACAGTTTGTAAAATATGACCAAAAACTCAACTTTCGACGAAATGTATTCTCTTCGATTCGTTTAACCTCTAAACCTTCCAATATCTACTGAATATGATCATAACCCTTTGTAACCTTAGGATTTACATGGTTTAACCACTTATAACCTCAAAGCTAATGTTGTTCTCCGAGCTTATCAACTAACTTGCGACGAAATTTAACGTACGAAAATATGGGATGTAACACTGTGAATGAGTAATGCAAAAGCAAAATACGTGTCTTACATTGGCATATTACAATTGACACGTGTCTCTTTGTGATGGTTGAATAAATAAGGAACAACTTTAGGCTTATTTACTGAATTACCCTTCGTCGTCCAAGACGACTCACACTTATTAATAGTTTAAAATTAAATTAAAAGTGGACAAGTAAAAACTGTTTTTTTTTTTTTAGTAATATTTGTTTGTAAATTGGTCTTTGCTTCTGAATCTCATTGACTAAATCAAACAAAAACATTAACTAATACAATATTTATTTCTGAATATGTTAGCTATATCAAAACTAGCCATGCTGCTTTCCTTTTCTTGACTCTCAATGTTGTTTTCAACCTCTTTTTCCCTTACCATTTATGAGTGTCTGTGGGGTTTGTCTTAGTCAGTGGCTTGGTTTTCTGTTATTGGATTTTTTTTTATGTTCGAAAGCAAGAACAAAGAAAGAAAAGGATGACAGGAAACCAAGAAATAGTGGAAGTTGTTGAAATATTATGGTAGACCAAGGGGGCGACATTTTCAGTAGACCGAATTTGTGGGGGCGACATTTTCTTTGATTCGTGATCATGATAACCACCTTTCTTAAGTGCGTAATTTTTCATAAAATTGACGAATAACTTTGTCTTTGTACAATTTACCTTCGGATATAGTATGACACAGAGGATCCTCAATTATTTCATTTTCCTCTAAAAAAAAAAAACATGTTCCTGTTCATCGTCATCTCGGTACCCAGTAGCAATTACATGAACATATAAAGGGCTTGTGTTCTGTATAAGCCTACACCTGATAGCTGAATGTACGACACATGACACATGCACTGAGGTTTCATGAAACCTAATAGCAGTTACACCGAGTTTTTATTCTTTAATTCGATGTATACAAGCAAATCCAAATAGTTGTATATCAATAGTAGTGGAGAATTGTCATCCACCTTGTTACAAATTCTAGCGAATTAACTTCGACGTGCACCCTCAATTGTCTTACAATTGTATTAATAAAATCATCAAACTAAAATTCGTTATACCCGGACGAATCACTACTCCATCATTTAATCTACAAATTTATTGTCAATATCCTACTGCGTGTTATTTTTCTTGTGCTCCGATTTATGCTATTATCTGCTATTTCGTGTGCTTTCATTATCCTGTGGTATCTGTGTCGACTGCATTATTTTATTTTATATTATTGTTTTGCCATGTCGCTTTAAATTTCTTAGCCTTATCTGACTTTTTTTTTATGCTTTTATGCTTTTCTTGAGCCGAGGGTCTTTCGGAAACAACCGTCCTACCTTGGTAGGAGTAAGGTCTGCGTACACTCTACCCTCTCCAAACCCCACGATGTGGGATTTCACTGGGTTGTTGTTGTTGTATCCTACTGCGTGTTATGTTGGATAAATATTGGTATATTTTCCATCATATTCGGTGAAATCTTTCAACTAAAATAGTACGAAACCACTTGTATCAAAGACGGAATCAATCTTTAAGAAATTGAATGCAAGCTTTGTTGTGTGTTCTTCAATAACTAAATTGAAGACTCACTCGTCAACATCTTGAAAAAAACAGAACGCTCCATTTTATATGTTTAGTTGGAATATTAGATGCGCTGGTTTTCTGAATGGATACATCTTAGAAAGCGTGAAATAAGGAACAGAATATTGACCTTCCAATTAAATCACACGTTATAATTGAAGCTTACTGTACAATGCCAATTATTTTGAGCTTAAATTGCTATAAAATAATCGGCTAAGAACTTACCAACAAATACTTAAATTGTACGTAAGTATCAATAACACTTGTATATAGATGTTAACATCCCGAAATTGAACTTAGCAAAATTCAAATGCGTTTTAAGTATTTAGTGCCGATATAAAGTTTTGAGAAAATGGCAAAACTAATCCTTTATGATTGAGGTAAGTTCAAAATAGTGTCTTAAGTATGCACTTAATGGAATTTCCAGCAAAAGTTTCGACTTTACTTGGTCAAATGGAAAGGGGCAATTTGCATGATTGCCCTTATTCGGGGGTGGTGTTTAATTTTTAGCCCTCAAATTGCTGGTCTTTAATTGTTGCCCTTCGCCTAAAATATCCCGAGGTTCTGGGTTCGAATTATGTTCAGTAAAAAAAAAAACGCAAGACAGAGTTTTGTTGCAAAATTAGGTTTATTCGGGCAAAAATTAGACCTTAATGCCTAACTTTTGTAGAATTCCAGCAGAGTAATTTTTTTTTTTTTTTGCCTTAAGGCAAACTTTTGGCTTAAAGTAAAGTCTGCCTTAAGAAAAGGCAAAGGCAAACTTCTTAAAGTAAACTCTGCCTTAAGGTAGACTTTTCGGGAAGACTTATCTTGCGATTTTTTTTTTTGACTGAGCGGGCGATTCAAACCCAGAAGCTCAAGAAATTTTCAGTCATTTTTTTAAGCGAAAGTCAAAAATTAAAGACCAGCGCCTTTGAAGGCCAATCCATGCCAAAAAAAAAAAAATGAATGGAAAGGAGTGAACGCTAATTGTCCCGTGGTCCAGCCGTAAGCTACAATGATATTTTTGAGCTTTTTTTTGCGCTGATTGTCCTTCTTTTGGAGTGGTCTTTAATTTTCACCCCTCAAATTGGTGTTCTTTAATATTTGCCCTTTGCTTAACACCCAGAGGTTCTAGGTTCGAACTCAGGCTCAGTAAAAAAATATTCGCAAGGCATAAGTTGGGATTCGCAAGACATAAGATGGGACCCAACTTATGTCTTAAGGCAAATTTTTAGCCAAAATTAGGCCTTAAGGCAAACCTCTGCCTTAAGGCCTAATTTGCCCGAGGTTAGGCCTTAAGATAGAGGTTTGCAAAATTCTAGCAAATATATATATATATATATATTTGTCTTAAGGCATAGTTTGAAACCCAACTTATGCCTTGCGAATTTTTTTTAAATTTTTGACTGAGCGAAAGTTCGAACCCGAACCAAGAGGTTTTTAGTGAAGGACAAAAATTAAAGACCACTGATTTGAGGGACAAAAATTAAAGACCAGCCCAGCTAAGGACAATCCTGAGAATTGCCCATTTTTAAGCCACTCATGGTATGGTATGGGCCTGGGCCTCTATGTCAGCTTATAATTTGAGAGATTGGCGCGGGCGGGGTATAATAAGTTATTATAAAGAGAAACGAAATTTTCCCGCTTTTTTGGAGTGTATTGTAGAAATTTCAATAGCCGGAAAATGCGGACGTGGCAGTTGTACAGCGTGTCCGGGAATGTGTTGGGATGGAAAGTGGAGACTGTAATGGAAGAAGCCACCTTAGCCCTGCCACCTACTCTTCCTCAGCAGCACCTCCAATCTATGCCCGATCTCTTGCGTCAAGGTACACCCTTACCCTACCTTACTTGTTTCTTCCCTAATAAAGTTGACATTAATCACTTTGAGATACATCAGGAAGCTCCAGATTAGCGGATAAGCAGCACTCTTCCATATCCACACCGTCTTCCATCACAGGTCTCACATTTTACTTTCTTTTCCATACCTCTATTTCATAATTTGCTCGAATTCCTTTTTATTTTTATTTTTTATTCTAGCTTAAAAAAAAATACCCTATTCAATTAAAGCTATAGTGTTATATGTGTTGAAAATATAATTAAATATTAAAAAGTGTTCTCTCTCTAACAGCTTAAGTTTTTAAATGAGATGACCACAACTTAAGCTGTTAGAGAGAGCACACTTTTAATATTTAATTATATTTTCAACAATATGTTGCCATGACTTCTTTTTTCCTACTGCTTTGCATTGCTTGGAACAACCTCTCGACGTCCCAATGTAGGGGTAAGGTTTGCGTATGCTCTACCCTCCCCAGGCCCCACTTGGTGGGTATGTTGTTGTTGCCGTGGGCTTTTTGGAAATAACACCAGAAGAAGAAATATGTGTCAACTTAGAATCAGTATTCGACCTAAAATGAATCGAAAATTTAATCTTGCATTATTGACTGGAATATAATGTTATAGTTTCAATTGTAGACAGACAGTGGAGTCCATTATTTAAGTTTCTTGACTTTATGGATATGCATTACCAATATAAATTATTATGCAGGCCAAGGAACTGGAAGAGAAAACGAGAAAGGCTCAGGGAAAGCTCTTAACGCTCCACAATCTGCTGGCTTGGAGAAACAATTTAGCATGTTCCAGACAGGCTCCGGTAAAGCAGTCAATATATCTTCTGCAGGTCTTAATAGGGCCAAGGCATTGTTGGGCTTGCAAGATATTGAAACATTTCCAGCTTCTGAAACAAAAAGAACATCTTCAGACCAGCTCTTTCCATTCCCTTCTGTGACAGTAAAGGGCACAGGGTCTACTAATGCTTCATTGTCTCCGTTTGATGTTAAATTTACCTCCTCAGTTTCTCCAGCAGAGGAGATTCTCAACTGTGCAGATAAACCTCCTCCAATAAAGTTTCATACTGCTGGCGGTAGATCAATATCAGTTTCCTCTGAGGCATTGAAACGCGCAAGGAGTCTGCTTGGAGATCCAGAGCTGGGATGTCTTGTAGATGAAGACGATGCGGCTGATCCATTGTTTTCTTTTTCAAAAGACCAAAAATCTGTTGATCAGGCCTCCACCAAAGAATTGAACTCAGATACTCCTGTTTCCCTCCTATCAGCAGTGAAAGGCAATGGTTCCTCAAGCCTTTTTACATCTCCATTGAGATCAACTTTGTATCATAAGAAGTCTTCGATTAAAACAGAGAATCTTGTTCCAGCGAGTAACTTGATGAAGGAATTTGATGCTGTGGCAAAAGAAAGCACGAGTGGGCTAGACCATAGTATTCCGCAGCATGGACAGCTGTTCGAAAAGAACTCAACAACCATGGACCTTAGAGAGAATGACTTCGCTTCAAAAGCTAAATTTCTAGAAGGGCCATCTAGGGGTCCTTTGGTGGATATCTCAAATAGCTTTGGAGCAGGATTTGCCGATAGAAACCAGAACTTTGGTCGGAAGAGGAAACCTGGGGGAAGTTTTGTTTCTCCATTCAAGAAGCCTCGAAGTGCCAACATCATAACTCCTCTCAAAAGAAATGATTCCGATACTGCTAACGGTATATTTGAAATTTGTCAAAAGTCTCCTTATGGCTTATCTTAAATCATTTTTGACAAGTTTGATATCATTTAACTAGGGTTCTCAAATTTAGCACCGAAATTACCCTCTCAAAAAGGGAAGGTTTCAGTTCGATATCCATTCCATGTGCCACGAATGTATATGAAGGAGTATCTGGGAAAGCCCCTACCAATCCAGAGCAAGGTGTGAACGGACCAGAATAATTTTTTTTTTCAGTTGATGACTTTGTTTTTGGAAGCTGATACTTCTTATGTTCTGTGGAGATCCAGCTAGAGAGTCTGCCTGATGAAGTGAGAAGGATGAATCCAGATACTGCTGAGATTTATGTTTTCAATGATAAATCATGCTCAGGTTGCATTGGAGTAGAGTCCTTTCTGGAGATGCTATCTCGATCAGGAGCTTCCATGCAATATGTTTCTAAAAAGTAATTTTCCTACACTTCTTTGCCAGAACATTGTGGAAAATTTGTTGGATGGTAGAATAGAAGCCTTTTGAGAAGCTACAATTATCAAAAGCAACCAATTAGTTTCAAGTTTTGCATTAAATGATTGTTGACCTCGTGTAGCAGTATGAGTAGAAGTTGGTAATAGTACCCATTGAATTATGCATCTGTGTGTGTCTGGCAACTTATGTTAAAGCCTACTAAATGATTTGGTGATAGCTTTCACATACAGTTCTGACATTGTTGAGAGTCACTGGCACTTGTATCTGCTACTTCCTCTTAGATCCGCAGATTGATCATTGATCTACAAAGAAATCATCATGGGTGTACTTTTCTATTTGGTTCTCAACATTCTGATGAGCAGATCAAGACAATTCTGTCGTTTGATATGGTTGATGTCTAATAAAATTTTATCTGCCTTTTAAATTGTTCTTCGATGCAACATGCTTACATATATTCTTCATCATTCCAATAGGTGGGTTACAAATCACTATAAGTGGATTGTTTGGAAACTTGCATCTTACGAGAGGTGTTACAATGCCAAAATTTCTGGGAAACTTTTGACGATCTGCAATGTACTTGAAGAATTAAAATACAGGTATCCGTAATTCAGCCAGTTTGTGTATTTCCTCTTGGATCTCAGAGGTACAATAAAAACATCAATTCATTCTTTGGACAGATATGAAAGAGAAGTAAATTATGGTCATCGATCTGCAATTAAGAGAATTTTAGAAGGAGACGTTACACCTTCTTCTATGATGGTACTCTGCATTTCCAATATCTATTCAGTTTGTGACTCCCCAGTTGGATCTCAATCTTCATTGTCTAGCACGACTGAAAATGGAACTTGTGCAAAAGTCGAACTGACAGATGGGTGGTAAGAAAAATAATAATGTCCATCATTGTGTTATAAATTGGAGTTCATGATCATGCAGAATTTGCTTGTTTTGTAGGTATTCAATTATTGCTGTCTTAGATACACTACTATCCAAGAAATTGGCTGCTGGAAAGCTGTTTGTTGGCCAAAAGCTTAGGGTACCACATTAAATTAATGGTTATAGTCTATCCTTGTTAAGGGACTGTCAGAATTTCATATTGCTCACAGCTTATCTTGTCATTTAAAGATATGGGGAGCTGGATTGTGTGGCTGGACAGGTCCTGTTTCACCTCTTGAGGTTGTGGCTTTTAGCAGCTTTTAAATATTGTTGCTTTCAACGGCTTTTCCAGTTTGTATCGGCATTTTTAAAGGTCTGTCTGCATTAATTTCAGGCATCAGGGACGACTAGTTTGCTGCTGCATATAAATGGGACATATAGAGCTCATTGGGCATCTCGTTTGGGGTTCTGTAAGCATTAGTAATAGTGTAATACCAGGAACTCATTACTTGCATTTTTATCCTGTCCATGCCATTATAATATTTTTCCTCTCCCTTCGCCCTGTCTTGCTTCATGTAAACATTGTTAGGTAAAGGTGGTGGTATTCCATTATCATTTATGTCAATCAAGGAAGGTGGAGGTGCTGTTCCAATTACATTGGTTGGAATTTCAAGGATATATCCTGTTCTCTTCAGGGAAAGGTAATTGAAAATTGTTAGGGAAGACAATTAGTTTTGATTCTAATGGCAATCTATGGCATCCAGGTTAAGTAATGGGGGGTTCATTGTAAGATCTGAACGGATGGAAGCTAGAGAGATGCAGTATTTTAATGAAAGGTGATACTAAATGCACCACTATTTGCTTTTTCGACTGCAACTTGCTAAAAGATTTCTCTCCACCTTTCTCTTGATATCTGCTTTATGGGTTCTGCAATTCTTTTTTAAGTTGAAGAAATCCATCACTCTTTCTTTGATTGGTAAGAACTATCACTTAGAGGAAAAAAGAGAACTTAAGTGATGCAGCCAATCCTTGCCTCACTCTGGATGAGAAAAGCTATCATGAGTTTGGCTCGCAGTGCTTCCTTCTTGCATCAAGCAAATGCCAGTTAGGTTTTGAACAGTTTAATAGCTCCGTGCTTCCCACTTTTACCTTTATCCTTTACTTCAGGTTCCTTTGAGTTGCATCATTTAACTCCTCCCTTTTTGCAATTTGCTTTACCAGCTTCTTGCTTTTTCCGCATCTGAATTCTGTGTTACATCAGGAATTGTGCCCTAACTCCTTCATCGTAGACCACTGTGCGTCTGATCCTAGTTTAGTACTCCGTCTATCCCAATTTAGGTGTTTTAGATTGACTAGGCACAAAGTTTAAGGAATAAAAAGAGACTTTTGAATCTTGTGGTCCTAAATTAAAGATGTATGTGATGTACTGAAATGTCCTTTGAATCTTGTGGTTTTAAATCTGTCATGTTGGATGTTTGACTTTTCAACTTACTAAATATAGAAAGAGGCACTCTTTTTGGGACAGACCAAAAAGGAAAGTAAGACACTTAACCCATTTGGCCATGAGAATACTTCATTTTTTCTGGAATTTTTTTTCACTTCATCTGAAAAACGGCGTTTGGCCATGAAGTTGGAATTTGGAAAACACCTAAAGCCCTGTTTTCATTTCTTTTTTTTTTTCTTTCACTTTTTTCATTTTCAGTGCATTCAAACAACCAAATATTCTTTGCAAAAACTATAACCAAACACAATTCCATCTTCAACTCCAACATCAAAATTCCAAATAAAGTGAAACATATTTGGTTTTCATGGCCAAACGCCTACTAAATGGGGACAGAGGGAGTAACATTTATGGCAACAATCTTATGGATCACTCTTAAGTCCACGTTTGATTTATTCAATAAATATGATTTCCTAGCTGCAACATATGTAAAAGAGGCACACTTGTTTTATTTATCTGTAAACTGATCCTTACTTCCTGCTATTATATGTGATTTTCCATCAAATTTGAAGTGGGTCAGACATCTATACCAATCTATTATACTAGCAATAGTTATCAAGAATAGGATAGCAGATTAACTTTTTAAATGCAAAACATAAATGGAGTTGAGTAATGCTCTATGTCAACTGATTTGACCATTGTTTTGGTAACTATAACAGTCACAAATTGCATGAGAACACCTAAAAACCTTCAGTTGAATATATTTTACAAATAGAAATATTTGACCTTTGCTTTAAAATTTGAGTGGTTCAACCATTCTGATCATGTTGAATACTGGAATCGTTATGAGGCATGCAAATGAAGTTTATGGACAACGCGGATAGTATCTCTTTTTCCATTAGGCAAAGGATCAAAAGAAAATAACTCGCACTGAGCTAAAAGAATAACATCAAAGAAAAGGAAAATAGTTGTTAAATGAATGCAAGAAGAGCGGACATATGAAAGGATCCAACAAGATAGAGGGTGGTAGACATATTCCCATACTAACTCGATGTGGCTAGATGTTCTCTCCTTACCCTGTGTGCGTGGGCATGGGGTTGAGCCTAGATTATCCTTGAACGAGTCCTATCATACAACTCTCCAGTTGAAGTTGCTTTAGTAAGCCTTCAACTTTAATAGTGGTGAATTGTCTAGACTTGTCAATATTTTGGCATCCTCCAGCAAACCAGGACTCAGTTAAGATGCAGTCAAATCCCCACCATCTGCTAAATCCAATTTTTTGGGAATGATGATGTTTATTTAAAAGAATTATGTATAACACGTCAATATGTTATGTTTGTATGTATGTATATGGCTTGTGGTGTTGGCTAGGTGGTAAGGAGTGGTGTTTGTTAATGGTGGATTTGGTAGCTGGGTTTGGTTCAAACTATTAGTCTGGTGGGTTGAAAATAAAGAATGACAAGAAACAAAAAGTACAAATGTTAGTTTGCTCAATACTAAAAAGATTGATGCAGCTCTAGTTATGTAATGCTGGTGCTGGCCTTCCTTCTCTGAAACATAGTGCGAGCACTTGAGCCAATTTTTCCAAATTATGATGGAAAAATGTCTTAATAAATCTTAATACTTTCTTTAACAAAAATCAAGCTTGTGAGTTTTCCAGTAAAGAAGCCAAAAGGTTTTGCATGCAGCATGCTATTTCAGAGCTTTCCCTGTCACTCTTCTTCCTTCTGTTATAGTAGAAAAAACTGACATTCTAGGATGGAGTTCCTTCTGTTAGAGCATGCCTATCTCTTGGATTTTTCGTATTCCCAATAGCCCCAACCTTCATGCAATGCAGCTTCAATACTATTTGATGGGTTTTATCTTTGAATATGTGTGATTTGTACTGACCTATGTTTGTGAGTTGCCAATCTAGACGCTGTAGCGTTGTGGAGGGAATAGTCTCAGCATCTCAAAGAGAAAAGAGAGATCCCTACATTGGAAGCGACTATGAAAGTGAAGAAGGGGCAAGAATTTTGAGGATACTCGAGAGAGCTGCAGAACCAGAACTTCTGATGGCAGAGATGACTTCAGAGCAGTTGAACTTATTTTCATCCTATCAAGCAAAGTTGGAGGTATGTTCATTTCCACCCGCTTTAGCCATTGGAAGTTGGTTAGTCATGATTCCCTTTTTGTCGTTTTCAGGCATTGCGGCAGTCTGACCTGCAGAAATCTCTTGAAAGAGCTTTGCAAGATGCTGGGCTTGCTGAAAGAGACATCACTCCGTTTATGCGAGTTAGAGTTGTTGGATTGACTAGCAAAAGTACTTCATTGAAGTGCTGTCCAAAGGAAGGCTTAATCACAATATGGAATCCAACTGAGAAACAGGTATTGATATTGGACTTTGACGTCCTCTTGGTTATCTGATTTTGCACTGAAATATTTTTCTTTAACCTTGTATCCTTTTTTGCTAATGTGTTTCTCAATTCTGTACTAATTCCATCTCTAACTGATTTGTTGTATAGCAAAGTGAGCTTGCAGAGGGTCAAGCTTTTGCTGTTTCAGGGCTTACACCTATAAGCGCAGACTCTAGCACCCTTTACTTGCAAGCGAAAGGATCCACAGCCAAATGGCTGCCTTTGTCTCCTCTGGCAATTGAGCATTTTGAGTAAGTATCTGCTGTGTTTATGCTTTTACAGTTTTACTATACATCTAATACTTGTTCCTACAGGGTCTTTTTTTGTCCTCGCCAATCAATTCCGCTGAATAAATTGAGTGAAGTTCGTATGTCCAGGTCGGTCTTGGTGGTAATATCTTAGAATCAATACTTGTGCTCCCGAAGCAAGAAACTTCTTTGTTCACTTAGTTTTTTACTTCTCAGGGAGTTTGATATTGCTGCGGTGGTAGTTTTTGTGGGGCAGCTGTATACAGAAGCTCATCAAAAGAAGCAGTGGGTATTTGTAGCTGATGGATCCACAGCTACGTTAGATTCCAATGATGGATCAGAAACCTTGATGGCCATCAGTTTCACCTCACCATGCATAAGAACTGACTCATTTGCACCAATAAGCTCTAACCTTGTAGGATCTACGGTGAGTACGGAGTAAACTACTTGCAGTATGTGATTTTCCTCATAGCCACCAGTATTGAACTTGAACCTCTGATTTTCTGGAAGCAACTTATTGTGTATTATCATCCTTCCTTCTTCTAATGACTATTATTCAGAAAACCTTAGTCCTCTTTTATACAGGATATGGTGGTATACTATTAACTTCAACTCTAACAACTGGGTTTGTTGCTTAAAGGCATCTGGGGCCGGGTTCTTAGTAATGCAAATTTTATAAGCGGACAATTTTCTCATACGGTCTTTTCATGTATCCCATCCAGAACATTATGTCACTGATGCACCTCACAGTATTCCTGATTACTGATTTTAAAGGGTTATACTGTAGAGTAAAACTCAAATGTTGATGAAGTCTGGTGTTTCTCTAATTTGTACCCAGCTGAAACAGTGAAGTTTTTGCAGGTTTGTTTCTGCAATCTCATCAAGAGAGCAAGAGATAACATTAATAACCTCTGGGTAGCTGAAGCAACCGAAAATTCAACTTATTATTTAAATTATGATCATTCACATTGTTCTCATCTAAAAGACGCCGGTGCTTCTGCTGAAAGATGGGCAAAGATATCTGGCTTGGTATGTGTCCTGGCATCCGGTCATGGTATTACATATTAGCTGCATTTTTTCAAACTTGTATTCTTCCTTTATGCAGAGACTTGAAAAGCTTAGGGGAAGAGTTCTATCTATAATTAGCTGCTCTGAAACTTGAAGTTCAGTAAGAAATTTTCCAGTTCTTCTTTTTCCTTTAGACTGGAGTCTATGCTGAAAATCTAATACCATTGGAATTAATTTGGTCGTATTGCTGCAGTTGGGTATCCTAGTTAAATGATGCTGTGAGCTCTTTTCTAGAACATCAGTTTTTGGAACTAGTCGTGGAGCTTAAGCTGGGAAAGGCTGCTAACAATTTGTCACTCCAGCTAAAGAAGGCGATTGACATGCACACATTTAAGGACTGCAACTTTATGCACATATATAGTGAGACCTATTTATATATCCCAGTTGTCATTTGTCTGCAACCTGATGCATTGCGGGGATATCAGTCGGTAAGTCAACAGATAAATTAAGGAAAATTATAATACAAGACATTAGCCAAATTAAATTGGTGCAACTTTTTATCCATTGCAATATATTTGATTATTCACTTTTACTAGTCGCCCTAATTGCTACTCTCGTCAATAGATGTCCTTGTTTTTTCCTACCTTTTTAGAAATCTTGTCATCTATAATGCACAAGATATATATCGACAAATTAAATCTTTAACCTTATGTTTCTTACACATCTTGTAGGGTCAGTACAAGGCAAAATGATCCAGCCAACATTAAGCTTTTGCTGTGGATGAATGGGTTGCTATCACTAAAACAAACTGTGTTGTGTTTTAATTGAGTTCTCTTTAACCATTAACGTGTTGTTGGTTTTGGTGTTCGTCATCTTAGCATCGATTTTGTTTCTCATTATGTGATTGTGCGATTTCCCATTTGCATGTGCTTGACAATTTAGACTTACTTGATGGTTTTAAGGATCTTGCTACATTTCCAATCATGCAGGTTTAATCTGTCTACGAGTTATAAATTAAGGGAGAAACCTTGCATCATCATAGAATTCCTACTCTTTCGCCTAAGAGGTTAGAGAAGTGGTAGCATAGAGAACATTTGGTTAATGAATTAAGCAATTATCTGTTGATCAATGGGGCGGGTTAGCTTCTCTGATTGATTAGCTGTTTTGTTTATACTTGAAATAAAGAGTAAGTACCTAAAGAGAGTATAGTACATTTAACTATCGATCAGAGTAAGTACCCAAGCACGCTCCCTTTGTTCTTCTTCTGGATGAGGCCCCATCTTAAATTCAGGACCAAATACCTTCCTAATGTGGACATAACATCTTGGCATACGATCAAGCGTATCATAGACAGCCCAGATCTCGTCAATTGCAAGGCAATTTTCAGCTTTATGCTTGTCAAAATCACTGACATCAGGACTAGGATAATAATACAACACTTTCTGACCAGGATGATAATACAACACTACAGAATTATTCTCTGGAATTGTATCTAGTTCTGAATCTGGAATTGTATCTGATTCTGAATCAGAAATTATTGATTCTGAACCTGTGAAGATAATAACTATTTTTGATAATTTTTTGGATAATTAATTGAAGAGAATAGAAATTGTTCATTCATCAAGCATACTCGGCAAATGGTTACAATGAAGTATAAAAGGACAGTGTTTTCCTCACTAGGCTACACCTAATCAGAAGGCGACATGTGCCATGGGCTTCAGGTAAGTAAAAGACTAAAACATACTGGAATCATTATCTGGGCTCATAACCAACTAGAAGTAGACTCGTTCGACTGACCCGAAGGTTCGACCCTAAACTTGAAATCCCTAATTAATTTGGGAACATTAAAAATATTATCTTTAATTCTTCTTCCTCTTCGTTACAATTCCATTCCTTTTAAAAATCTCCATTCGGAAATTGGGACTTGATGACTGAATACTCCTCCCATGTTGCTTCATTAGGTGAGAGATTAGCCCATTGAACCAAAATCTGAGCTGAGGCTTTGTTTCCCTTTTTTACCATGTGACAATCAAGAATGGCCGTCGGTTCAGTCAAAATCTTCTCGTCGTTGGTGCAGTAAGGTGGATCTTTTGAAGGAAAAACTGTGTCGCCAACCTTCTTCTTCTGTTCTTTTACTGTCTGCATAATGTTTCATACAATTTTGAGCCTTTTTGAGGTTGTCTGGCAGTCTTGCAATACCTTACTCATTAACTAACTTTCCCTTAGAATTTGGTCAACTGAATCCAGCTTAGTTTGAGCAATTAGCTCGAAGGTTGGCTGGGGTGGTTCGTATCCATACAAGGCCTTGAAGCAAAGGCGTTATCTTCTGCATTAGCACTGCATTTCCACTGAAGTAAAGGCATTACCTCCTACAACAACATAACATTCCCGCCCGAGCAAAGGCGTTATCTCTTGCATCAACACTCCATATCCGCTGAAACAAAGGTGTCATCTTCCGCACCAGCACTGCATTTCTTCCGAAGCAAAGGCGTTACTTCTTGCACCAACATTATATTTTGCCAAAACAAAGGAGTTATCTTCTGCACTAGCACTGCATTTCCGCTGAAGTAAAGGCGTTAGTTCCTGCAATAACATCGCATTCTTACCGAAGCAAAGATGTTACTTTCTGCAACAACATTACATTCTCATCGAAGTAAAGGTTTACTTTTTGCAGCAGTCTCATCGAAGTGCAAGCATTATTTATTTGCACCAACACTCCGCTAGTGCTGGAGTTTGCATCAGAGTCACCGCCTACAATCGGTAACATTTCATCAACGCTCCTCTAATATTGGAGTTTGCATCAGAATCACTGCCAGCAACAGGTGGCTCCATTTCATCAACATTCCCCTAATATCGGAATTTGCTAGAGTCTTCGCCAGCAACCGGTGGCTCCATGCATCATAATCGTCGCGAAGAATCAAGGGGCGATAATCAAATTCGTTCCACCTCATTTCATATCAATTCAAGAACTACACATAGCCTGATACTCGTGCAACCATCGGTATGTAGGCAACTCAGAGAACATAATTTGGCTTTTTTTTATTTTTTTATTATCAAATGATCCTTTTCAAAGTCAAGTCAAAATTGGCCACTACATCAACTTCTTTGTTCGAAGACTCTTACATCATCTCCGGTTAGAGAGGGGCAAGTTGTTAATATCCAATTTTGGCTCGTCGTGCTTGACATCAACGTCTCAGGGATCCCTAATCGTTAAATAGTCCAAAATACAGATTTTACACATCTTTTTCCAATTTGACACAATTTATTGAGAGTTATCCTTATATATGAAAATATTATGATTTTATCAATCCACTGTCATTTAAATCAGTTTCAATAATCATTACTTTTTCACAGTCATCTGCACATGCACAACACACCAGTACAATTTCATTTTAGAAAATATCATTCTTTAATTCTTTACAACACAGTACATTTTTTAAGTAGCAATCACATTTTTATTTACATTTTCTCTAATTGCATTTAATTACTTACATTTTTTATATGTATATTAGTTATATTTTAGTACAATCTATTAGTACATGAAAGCCGGAAGAGTTTATAGCAAACAAGTTACAACAACGATATTTCAAAATTCACCTTGTGCAAATTATTTGGGATCAAATCACTTTTTTTTTACTCCCTAAAATAAAGAAGCGTGTTTCTTTTATTTTAAGCTTTTAAAAGAAAGCCACTTTTAACATTTTTTATTTTATACACATTTGCACACGCGATGACGAGGAAAAAATAGATTTTCTAATTCCTATCTTTTCTCAGCGGGACCTATATGTTTCTTCTGTGACTTTTTGTTTCTCTTCCCCAACTCATGTTAACTCCCCTCATTTATCAACTCATCTGCCCAACTCCCTTTATTTTTCATCTCTCTCTCTCTCTCTCTCTCTTATTTAAACTTTTTTTTTTCATTTCAACTCTCTCCCTTTCTTTTCAACTCTTTCTTTTCTTTTTAAAGTCAACTATCTCCCTCATTTTCTACACATTCAGTAGGTCATCCCCTCCCCTTAATTCCCCTTCACTCTGATCTCTCATCTTTTTTAAAATTTTCGTAACTCACTCAGGGGCGGATCTACAGCCATGAACATCCTCGGCAAAAAATTACAATGTAAATATGAGGTAATTTTATATGTTTTATGTACATATATAGATTTTGAACACCTGAACACAAGAGTAGAGGTTGGTTTAGTGATTTAGGGGGTTCAAGATTCACCTTGAGGTTCCAAGTTCAAGCCTGGGGCACTACATATTTATATTTCGAACCCCTCAGAGAATATCTTAGATCCGCCATCTCTTTCTCTCATGGCAGGACATCCCCTCCCCTTAATCCCCTTCATTCTCTCTTTTCTTTTTGAAAAAAAAAAACACACACACACATTTTTTATACATACACAATACAGAGTCCGGAACCAAAATGACCCAATAAAAACGGACTTGAACCAAAATACCCCAGAAAAAGAATGATACAATAGTACCTTTAACGCAGTATTTCACTGCGTTAAAGGAGCTCCCTTTTTTTTTTTTGGTTAAACTCTCAAATCTTGCCCGACACACAACATATCCCTTGCTTTCTTTGACAACTTTCTTCCCTTACTTCAAATGTCTTTGAAATCTCGATTAGGATCATCAAATGTTATTTCTTACTTACCAAAACATTGTATATGTCGTGCCCTTCGTTAGTCTATTCACTGTACATTAACGGGAAATTTCCGAGGTGTAACAATGACCTCCCAGATGATCATTGCAATCAAGATACCAATATGATTGTTGTTGTGTTAGTTGGCGACATTGCAAAAATCCCAAGGTATCCCCTTTGCCTAAGTTTATTTTAATTTTGATGTTAATACGATGTTCCTCATTGCTATATGATGATATTTCAACTTCTCCAAGTACCCTATTAAAGATTGTATTACATCCGTCCTGAAAGTATATCGCAAAACCATTAGTAGGCGAAAGGCGTATCTTGGGCGTAGAAGTGCACATGAGATAGTCTACGAAAATTGCGAGGGCTCTTAAAAGACATTGCCGAGATACATGGCAGATCTACAACACTTCAATCCTGGTACCGTTGTTGAATGGAAGCTCAAATCGATACTCTTGTTGAATGGAAGCTCAAATCGAAGCCTGGTGTGCTCGGTAATATTTATAAGTTTGTGTTTTGGGCACTCAAACCATGCATTGATGGTTTTGCTCGTTGTCGATCAGTAATATCAATAGATGGAACACATGTGTACGAGGTATACGACATAAAGCTACTAATTTCAGTTGGAATGGATGCAAATAGATCTATATCGCGTCTAGCTTTTGCAATTGCAGCTAATGAGAGCACTAATACGTGGGGGTCTGTTTTTGAACAACTTGAGGCAACATATTATTAAGGATTGTATGTCATATGTGTTATATTAGACATAAATGCTGGCATATTGAGCAATATGTTTAATTTGCATGGGTGGCAGCCAATCTTTGACTACCATCATTTTTGTTTAAGACATTTGAAGGAAAACTTCCAAAAGGCATATCGAAGTCCAGCACTTTGCAATTGGATGTGGGCGGCTGCAACAGAGCATCAGGAGAAGAAGTTTCACCTGTAGATAGACATTATTAGGCGGGCGAATGGGGAAGCCTTCCACTGATTGAATAAAATTGATAAAGATAAATAGACATTACACCAGGATGAAGATAGGCGATAGGAGATACTGACAACAAACAGCTCTAAGTCATTCAATGACTTGTTGAAATCTGCACGGGGACTACCTGTCACGACCCAACCCCGTAGGCCATGACTAGTGCCCGAGCTGGACACTCGTATACACCTGTTAACTACAATCATCTATAGCTAGCATAATAAGGACTTATATATAAAAAGGCAAGACGTTGCCTTAACAGTGTCGCATATATGCATATCATGGCCGCCTGTCTCCTGAGGAGTTACAAATTTCACATCAAATATATATATATGTCTACGCAGGCCGACAAGGCTGCCACTACGCATAACATCCCAAAACATATGTATATATACGCAAGCCGACAAGGCTGCCACTACGAATGGGTACGTCCCAAAACACAAGTCATGTCTACATAGCAAAACCGCAACTATATACAGACCCACACATATGTCCACAGACCTCTAAGAGTAACGACAGTATCATATGACGGGACAGGGCCCCGCCGTACCCTGAACAAACACATACATATATAACAAAAGGGATCTATACCACAAGCTAGTCTCCGGAACAAAGGAGCACTCCAAAGTAGCTGAATAGATATCCTAGGCTGGCGGATCTCCGAAACGAGCGTCTGTACCTGCGTGCATGAAACGCAGCCCCCCGAAGAAAGGGGGGTCAGTACGGAGTATGCACTGAGCATGTAAAGCATGAAATATAGTAAATAGGATCATACTGAGACAAAGAGTGTAGGACCCAGTGTAACAACCAGAAAACCATAGGACTTACCTTTGAACATAAATCATAAGCGTCAACATCATATCCATGTCATTATAGAGTTTAATAATCATAGTTAAATAATCATTCTGTATATAACATATATAACGTGTCCCGGCCCTCTAGCGAGGGACTCGGTGAATAATGATCATACGCCATCCTGGCCGCCATCCCCATCTCATCATGTCATCATATCATCATATACATATATATATAACGTGTCCCGGCCCTCTAGTGAGGGACTCGGTGAATAATGCAGTGAATATGCGCACGAAAACATGTCCTGGCCCGGGACTCAGTGAAGGATGTAACGGTAAGCACGAGCAGAATAATAAGCAACCACATACATACAAATCATCTTTTGAGACTCGATAGATAAGTAAACTAATCAGCTCTCGAATATCAGGATAATAATCATGTTAAGTTCTTCTTAAATGTTATTACAAACTATAACAAGGAACGTTTCAGGATTCATACACATGTATCAATTTAACATGATATAGCTTATGAAAGTCAAGTATACCTCTAATTATGCAATTCTTTAGGAGTAGGAATTTCTATACATCATATTTTAGTCAATCATGTAATAGACTCGAAACAATATCTCGACTATCCTAAAAGTTCTGTCATCAAGAACGAATAAGAATCATGAGTCATGCTTGGAATTAGAGAGAATAGAATTTCCCCAAGGTTCATATCATATCTTACTTACATCTAGGAAATGCCAAAAGAAAGAAGGGATAGGCTTTACATACCTGTCGACGACTATCCGTGAGTCCTTTTTGCCTCGTCGCTCTTTTCGCCTATTTATATAAAAGTGATGTTATCGTTAGTAATTATATTTTCTAGTTCGCCACTCTATAGTTCATTCTTTTATAGGACCTACATTCCAGTCCATATATATTCTTACTTAAGTTTCCTATTATCTAACATTTTGGCGAAAATTCGACAGCACTTCCCCTATAGGTTCACCTATTCCAAATTTCCATTTGTGCTCCTGTAGACACAGAAATACCAATAAAAATATATGGGCATACTTATACTTCCAATTCCTTCAATTCAATAAAAACGACAATAGGGTCGTATCAACACAATTTCCACTTTAACTTTTCAATCTTTTCGCCATATAGTTCGGGACAACAACAACTATAATTCTACTTAAAATTAACTATCATACTTGATCAAAACAATCCCTACTCACGGCCAAAACAGCAACATAACATTACCATTTACAATTCCTTGTGTTCAACACATATCTATCAAGTTTACAAGAATCACAACAACACATTCTTTCTTTCGATTTCATGAAATGCACCGATAATCCACACGTCTAACAATTTCATTTATACAATTATAAGAACTATATTGGCATCACATTAGCTCCTACAACAGCCCACAAATCATTTCAATTTCAACTTGAATCATTAAACTTCATCTTCATTACACGTCCATAACATCAATCAACATTCAAAATAAATTAATCTATCCTTTTTACTAAAACAGTCCACGGTTTGGACTGTTCTTCTACTTCAACATATACCATTTCTTTTTCACCTCAACTCACATATTCATAATGCATACAATGCACCACAATGTCCATAACATCAACAACTAAAGCATCACATAAAACAGTCCATTAACTCTCCTAGATCAGTCCCTACACGGCTTCAATACCAAACATACAAACTTCCAAAATTTTCATTCCTTTCATACACACTACCACATTCAAACCATCCTTAATACATGTACAAGAAATTTGAGCATTACTTCATATAAGCCTATCACACACGACTTACTTTAAACTTCAACAACAACAATCCCATACCAACATGCAAAATTATACACATTCAGTTCACCATAAGACACATGAAAATGATCAACTCTTACCTTGGATACTTGGCCTTTCAACTTGTCCTCAATTTGTAACTTGACCTTTAACACTTGTTCTTGCTATATCAATGGATGCTCCACGTTATTATACACCTCCTAAGGAGTTGAATTTCTTGAGAAACTTAATTTTTTTGATCAATTAGAGCAGCTCATTCTCGGCCAGCTATGGCCGAGACTCTCCCTCTCTATCTCTAAATGTTCTTGACTTTGTGAAGATGGAAGTGGTTTGGTTAGTGATGAATGAATCAGCATTCTTATTATATATATGAGTTCCATGGGTTGGACATGTGTCCCACCCAATGTTTAAGCCAATTATAATTGGCCACATCACGGGTGGGGCCCACACGACCACTTATGGCTAGTTAATGAAGTGATTAAATTTTTATCCCACTTAATACTCTAATCATGGTTAATTAATTCCTAATCTCCAATAATATTATTATACCAAATAAAATTTATAGGAAACTTGTGACGTGAAACAAAATCGAAAGTTAAAGTCTCTACCTCGTACCTTAAAATAGTCTTGTCTTTAACTTGTCGCGTTTAGCTTAAAATATTCCAATGTATAAAAATACGGGATATAACACTACCCGTCATCGCAATAGTGAGAATGACTTTTAAGCAGGTTGTGGAGGGGTTCGTCACTAGATCAAAACATTCCAAAGGACTTGCGGCAGGCGGTCTAAAATGGATGCCAAAACCATCACAATTTTTCGAGTATCACAAATTTAAGGCTCAGCAACACGACCGGATGGAGTACAACTATGCAGGACGCATATTTGAACTCACAACAAGTGTGCACCAAGGTAAAAGAGGTAACGTCCACACAATTTGTGACATTCCAAGAACATGCACATGTGGCAAGTGGCAATCATATCACATGCCATGTTTTCAAGTGTTCAAGTGTTTTATCACAATAAGAAAGAACGCATCCACGTACGTGGTTAAGGAAGACACTTGAAAATTATGCAAAAACATATGTTGGAAGGTTCTACCCACGTGGTAGTGAGAGTTATTGGCCACCGGAGCCATTTTCCATGGTTGCAAATAAAGCATTTATTTGTAAATTAAAAAAGAAAGCATACTCATGTATTCCTAATGAAATGGATGTTCCACTAGGGAGATACACTTGAAAATGCTCATTTTGAAATTATGTTGGTCATGATAAGCGTAAGTGTCCCTTACGGCATGGTGGTCAAAATACATCTCGCGGTGGAAGTACCTCTCGTAGCGGAGGAAACTTTCGTAGTGGTGGCAGATCTAGTGGTGGTGGCACATCTCGCGGTGGTGGCGGAAGATCAACTCAAGGAGATAAATTGATGAATGTATTTTAAGTTTTTTCTTTCTTTGATGATTGTTATTTAACAAGTTTGGGTTTGTTATTAATGAACAAGTTTAAGTATTTTCATATTGTTATGAATGATGCAATTTAATTATTTTGAGATTGGTATGAATGATGCAATTTTGACTAAAAAATAACATGCTTAAATCTAAACCCTAAAACATAAGTAACTTAAAGCTAATGACGACAAGTCTTCAAACAAAAATGGACTTCGAGCACTTCACAACTACTAAAACGACAATCCAAAGTTTTGCTTATCCTTGATGTATTTAGCCTACTTTATTAATCGCACAAAAATAAGTAGGGTTCTATATAAAATATTGAAGTTTCAGAGTCCTGAAGCATGATTAATCTATGGCTATAGTACGTAAAAAAGTGTGAAAATGTAAAAGAAAGAGGAGTTTAACCAAAAGAAAAAAAAACAATAAAAAAAGGAAGAACCCCTTTAACCCAGTAAAATACTGCGTTAAAGGTACTATTGTACCATATTTTTTTTCTGGGGTATTTTGGTTCAAGTCCATTTTTATTGGGTCATTTTGGTTCATTACATATGATACAATACATACATTAAATTCTTTATAATTTACATTTTTTTTAATCTTGCCGTTGTCTCCGCTCTTCCTCCTCCGTTAAACTCCGTGGTTTCCACCTTTTTTTTGTTAAACAGATACAATTGATTTGTATTCATAACAACATATATCTACATCTTAGTTACATTAGAGTTAACGGCCTCGGGGCCATTTAGTTGTCCAAAATCATCACCCCTATGGGTGGTACCAAAATTTACAACCCAATTAAAAAGAGCACCACATTGGTTATCAAAATATACATTAGGAGGAGCTTCCAATAACTTCACTTCATCAAACAAAAGCTGCATCCGTCCTTCTTTGGCTAGCAAGTCTGCCACCTTGTTTTGCTCCCTAAAGCTATGCCTTAGCTCCGGATGACCTAGCCTTCCCATTAAGTACCTGCATTCAGAGATGATAGACATGTAAGGTAGATGGTCCTCTTTAATCATCTTAATTACCTCCATCGAGTCTGAGTTGATTTCTAATGGTGCTAGATTATGATCCACAACAATTCTGAGTCCCTGCATAATAGTTGTTAGTTCAGCAAGTGTATTGGTAATGTGAGGTAATCCTTTCATGCAACCAATTACCCAATTTCCACTTCCATCTCTAAATGCTCCTCCTATACCCCCTATTCCAGGATTTTTTTGACAAGCTCCATCAGTATTTAGCTCGAATCTATTACCATTGGGGGGTTTTCACTTAATAAAGAAAGTTATTTTCGGTTTAGGGGTATTATTGTTCCTACCTAGCATATTAAACTCAATAGCATGGTTATAAATAGTCACGACGGAGGGATAATCTCTTGTTTGATTGAAGAGGTTCTGGTTTCTATTTAACCATATTCCCCGAGGACAGAAAGGCATTAAGATTTCCCAATGGATTAGGCTATCAAAGTCCTTCTTCTTTACGCTATTCCAGGTAGCGATCCAGCTACTAGCACTAATAAAGGAGGAAGGATGAATAGGGGGATTACATTTTTGTGCCAAACAATTCCAGAACTGTCTACTAATGTAGCAGGCAAAAAATATATAATTGATATCTGCAGGTTGTTGCCCACACGAGGCATAGACAGGGTTGATATTTAAGCCTATAGAGTGAAGGTTGGCTGTTGGAAGTCTATTATGGTTCAAGATCCAAAAAAAAGTATTTTATTTTGTTGGGGGCCTTGAGATTCCGTATTCCCTTAAAATTCATAAAGAGGCCATTAGCACCATGGGCAGTTCTACTGTCTAGCATTTTATAGGTTGAGCTTGAACTAAACTTACCATTTCTAATGAGTTTTCAATAACTAAAGTCTTCCTTAGTACTGTAGGGGTTGATATAGGTGTTGTTTATCACCTCTTTTATGTTATTAGGCAATTCAAAGGAGAGGTTGGTTAGATGCCAAGTTCCATTGTGGTGTATGTCACAGTCTTTTTTTAGATGTTCTTCTATGGTTAGGGGTCCCTCAATAAATTCTCTAAGACTAGGGCAGTGAGGAATCCAGTTATCATGCCAAAGATTCACAGTATTGCCTTTATTAACCACCCATTGAGTAGCTTTCTTACAGTGTTTGTAACCTCTAGAATGTTATTCCAAGCCCTAGATATGCGTCTAATGGGATTTGTTCTACAATTTTTAGCAATTAGGGTAGAGGCCTAAAGAGAATCAGGATTATTCAGGAGTCTCCAAGTTAGACTAGTGAGATTTGTTTTGTTTTTAACTTCAGCTTTTTGAATGCCCAGTCCCCCATCTATTTTGGGTTTGGTTACAGTCTGCCAACCTATCATATGAAGCTTCTTTTTCACAGCTGTGGTTCCCCAGATGAAATTCCTTTGGACTCTATTGATTTGTTGGGTAATTTTTGTGGGAAGCTTAATATATTGCATAACATGGTTAGCGATGCTACTAAGACAAGTTTAGTGAGGACTGTCCTACCAGCTATGTTAGTCTAACTTTCAGATTATCAAGAATAAAATTGGAAATCATCATTACATGGCCTATTCTGAAGAATGGGAAATCCTAGGTACTTACCAAAATGATCATTAGTTTTTATAGACATGTATTTAGAAAGATCAGTTTTTCCCCTAGTAAGACCACTTTGGATTTGGCATAGTTGATCTTTTGACCAGAAACAATGGTAAAACTATTAAGAGTAGTCATGATAGTATGACAATTTTTATAATTAGCCCTAGCAAACAAAGTTAGATCATCTGCAAAGAACAAATGGGAGAGTTTAGGGCCATTTCTGCTAATGGAGATAGGATTCCAGTTAAGAATATCAACTTCATGATTAATACTTTTGGATAATCTTTCCATGCACAGGATGAACAGGTAGGGGGATAAGGGATCACCTTGCCTAATACCCCTAGTAGGCTTAAAGAAGTCAGTTCTTCCTCCATTCAATAATATAAAAATAAAGGAGGTGGAGATACATGAAAGAATGGGATTTGTGAGGTTGTGATGAAAATCAAAGAAATTCAGAGTGTCCTTAATAAAAGACCATTCAATTCTATCAAAAGCTTTCTTTAGGTCAATTTTAAGAGCTATATTAGCCTGCTTACCTTTCATATTCTTAAAGTGGCTAATATACTCTTGGACTATAATGGCATTGTCAACTGCCCTTATACCAGTTAGGAAGCTAGCTTGAGTAGGTCCTATGGTATTGGGAAGGAGAGGTTTAATTCTATGAACAATGATCTTTGTGATGATCTTGTATTGGGTGTTCCAAAGACCAATGGGTCTAAAGTTTTTAAGGGTGGTAGCATTAGCAGATTTAGGAATCAAGCAAAGATATGTGGTGTTCACTTCCTCTTTCATGGTGCTGGTTTGGAAAACTTCTCTGCAAAACATAGTTAGGGGTTTATGAATGTCATCCTAGAACTTTTGGTAGAAGAAGGGATGGAAACCACTAGGTCCAGGAGCATTGAAAGGTTTAAAGGAACAGACAATCTGCTTAATTTCCTCATCCCTTAGATACCTACTTAGGATGTTCTTTTCTGTCTCAGTTAAACTACCTCTAATACAAGGATTGGAGTTGAGTAATCTATTAGCATGAAGATGATCAGTGGTATACGACTTCTGGTAAAAACTAGAAATAGAGTTTTTAATGGCACTAGTGTCATGAATCCAGTTGCCTACATCGTCCTTAAGGGCTAGAATCCTATTTTCCCTTCTTCTATTAAGAGTTGATGTGTGGAAAAATATGGTGTTAGAGTCTCCTTCTTTTAATCAGGAGATTCTGGATTTTAATCTCCAAAATTCAGCCTCTTGCCTAAGGATTTCATTCTACTCAATTTGGAGAGTGTTCTCTAGGTTTTGAACGAAGGTTTTATGGGGGTAGTGTAGAGATTTTTGGATACCTTCTAATCTAGCTAAGATATGTCTCTTTTTGTGGTATATATTTCCAAAAACCTCTTTATTCCATTGAGTGATTCTATGTTTGAAGGAAGAGGTATCTCTAGTGAGGTCTTGGGAGTCTTGGAAGCTTTCTTTCACTAGATGTCTAAAATCAGGGTGATGCCACCACATGGATTCTAACCTAAAAGGTTTATCATTGGGGTTCAGGTATGTATTAGTAAGTTTGATTTGGAGGGGACAATGGTCAAAGTGAATTCTTGGTAGATTAGTGACTGTAGCATCAGGGTAGAGTTGGAGCCGCTCTTCATTAGCAAAGCATCTATCTAGCCTTTCAAGGATGAGATTCTGCCTATTCCTATATCTTTTATTTGTCCAGGTATAATGACTGCCTTTGAAGCCTAAGTCAACTAGTTTACAGTGGTTAATACATCTCCAAAAACAGTTAGCTCTACTATTATTAATATGATTACCTCCGAACTTATCAGAAGCTCTAAGGATTTCATTAAAGTCCCCACCTATTAGCCAGGAACCGTTAATATTATTAGAGAAAGTACACAGTTCTTCCCATAAAAGTTTCCTATCATTCAAAGTATTGCTAGCATAAATTACACTACCACTGCTGGTTAGAGTTATTTACCTTAACAATAGCATGAATGCTCTGGTTAGTGATAGTGAGGTCTTCAATCTTCAAGTAGTCATCCTTCCATAGGATGACTAATCCTCTAGAGTTCCCCACTGCTGGGCTTTGGATCACAAAGTTGAAACCAAGTTGCTGAGCAATATATTTGTGCTCAGTCATCTTGGTTTCAAGCAGAACAAGCATATCAGGCTTGTGTAATCCTATCATGGCAGTACAATGCCTTCTAAATTCTAAATTTTTGGCTCCTCTAGCATTCCAAATTATAAAATCCATCAGATTAATTTTTTGTGGTTTTGGGGTTTCCCTCCTTACCCTCTTCCCCTTCCCTGTTGTAGTTGTGGTGATCCATAAGGTCACTTTGGTCAGAGGGGAAAGTGTGGGGTTCAGAACCACAACAAAATTCCCTGTCATAATGTCTATTGGGAATTTCAGGCCCATTCCAAATTTGATCAAAAGTCTGGGGCACATCACAATCAGCAACTCGCTCCTTGGTGTCACGACCCGACTAGGGGCCGTGATGAGTACCCGATACTTGTACCGAGCACCCCTTATCTATCGTATTACCTGTACCTCTTAGCAAGCCGTGTAAACCGAGCCATTTTTTTTTTCCTTGAACATAAACTAATAAACTCCGTTATTACCTTGTACAACAATATTAACATGCCAAAACACTATACATATATCTGTACCTGACTGACTGTACGTATCTGTCTACGAGCCTCTAGACATAGTACACTTATACATAGAAAGGGTCGGGTACTGCCGTGCCCGAATATACATACACAAAATAGTACCGCGGAAGTGAGGCTCCGGAACAACTGGAGCACTGTAGAGTACCGCTGGTAGAGCTCCTAAGGATCAAGTCCACCTGTCTGCTGACCTGCGCGGCATGAAACGCAGCGTCCACAAGAAGGGACGTCAGTACGAATAGTGTACCGAGTATGTAAGGCATGGAAGACAATGCAAGAAATAACATAGAGTGCGATTAATAATATCATGGAGTCACAGGACATATAACGAGGCAAGAAAGTAACCTGTACATAGGAAGGCCCCTTTTTGGGCGGCTATCATGCATGGCTTGTCTTTCCCTTTTAAAAACGTTTCCCCTCCATGAACGTAGAAAATAGAACTTATATTATGTCGTATCTTGTCGTATCGTGTCCTATCGTGCCCTATCGTATCCTATCGTGGCATATCAGGTCGTATCCTATCGTGGCATATCAGGTCGTATCCTATCGTGTCTTATCATGGCATATTATATCGTGTAATGTCATATCTTACTACAGCATGTCGTGTCGTGTTATATCATGTCAATGTCATAGTATAGTGTGTCATAGTGTATCATGCCATAGCGTAACTTGTCATATCATAGCATAGCTTATCATATCATAGCATAGCTTGTCGTAGCGTATCATATCATGGCATAGCGTATCATATCATATCATATCATAGCTTAGCTTTCCGTTGAAAATCTTTTCTTGTTCATATATATATAAAAATAGAACATGTCATATTGCCGAGGCGTCGGCAGCCGATCCATTTAGCCATAAATACACATCCCGCGTCCGGGCATCCCGCGTCCGGGACGATATCATGTCATGTAATGCCAACTGATCAGGTGGATATGCGTGTATAACGCTCTGCCCTTATTCCCATCTTCCCCGTATACATATGCATACATCATGTACATATATCAGCGTCTATAGCGCTCTGAGTCTTTTATCATATACATATACTGGTATCATGTACGTATATCAGCGACTATAGCGCTCTGGATCTTTTATCATATACATATACGTGTATCACGTACATATATCAGCGTCTACAGCGCTCTGGATCTTTCATCGTATACATATACGTATATCATGTACATATTTTATAAACATATATATATCTTATATACATATACATGTCTTATATACTTTTACATATCTTATATACATATACATATTTTATATACATATACATATTTCCATTAGAATGGTACAGTACTTATCGTTTGATAATCGGAACGAGGATCAAAAGTTTCCTTTGGATTCTACTCCAAAATAAGTCAAACGGAGCAATAGGGAAAATCCGGGAACAATGGGCCCACCTCGGGTCAAATGAGGCGGCGTACCAAATTTACGTACATTATATTTCATGACGTCACTTGTGTGGGTTTTAAGGTAGTCGGGTCCTATTTGTGCAAGTTCTAGATGTTTAGGCAATTTTTCAACATTTCATACAATATTTAATTCAATTCTACTGAATGAAAAAGGGGAAACTTTGGGTGCGGATTTCGGAGAATAGAGTTGTCCCCGAGGCTCGTATCCAACTTATTACGTTTAAGACATGCCATAGAAGGAAGGGTGAAGCCTTACATACCTTTTCCGATTCATACACGTCTCCAAAATCAAGTTTCAAGTTCGCCAAAATCTACAATTTGGTCACAATTACCAAATGTTAATTGTAAGGCTTTAAGATTTCAATCTTAACCAATACTTGTCTACAAAAATTTGGGCAGCATCTCCCCTATAAATACACTATCCCCAAAATTCAACTTAGCCAATTTTTTTATCAACAACAATCCGGGAATTCAACCCGGCCAAACTATCAACACAATGACAACAACCATGACTACAAAACACAATATAACACAACTAGTCTTCTTTCCAACATAATGCAATAGCTTTCATTCCAACTTCACATTTCCAAAATCAATCTCAATGTTTTTACATTCATTACTAATCAAGATCATTACAATATAATTCGGAAGCATTTCGTATCATTTCTATCAAATATTCACAAGATATACAAAATATACAAACTTTCCACCAAAACCATAATCCATCCAAAACTTCTAATCTTCAATCTACATATTCATAACATATTTCCATCTTCCAATTTCATCAACCATAATCATAATTTGCACCTTAATAATTTCATTTTCATAATTACATAAATCTACCATAAAATCACAAAACTTCTCATAACCACTTAACAACCAATCTTTCATGCCAATATGGACTATTATCCTTCCAAATTCACCAACTAACATAATAATTTACATTTAAAACTCCACTTCTATAATTACATAAAAACTTCATTAAAATCATATAATTTCCTATAACTATTCCCAATAATTTTCCATGCCAACTTGAACCACTTTCTTCCATTTCCAATATAAATTTCACCATAACCACAACTAGAATACAACATAAAATTCAACTCATATTATTTATACAACAATATACATATATGTCCACTTACATATATGCACACCCACTTTGTAAACTTCCATATTTCCATAAATTCTACTCATTTCTACATACTACAACATAAACCAACCTTCATAACATAATAAAAAGGGATTAATTCTTACCTTTTTCTACAATCTTCTTCACTTGACCAAGTTGTCAACTTGAAGAAACAAGTGTTCTTTCTTCCAAAATAATTACACCAAGTTGTAAAGGACCCTTGAATTAGTAGAAATACCACAAGAAAATAATTTTTGGGATAAAATTTCAAAGGGTCAATTTTTTTCTCCATGGCCGTATGGCCTTTAGTTCTTTTGCTCTTGTTTCTTTTGTTCACTCTTTCTCAATTTGTCTTGAAACTTCTATATGTTTCAAGACAATTAAATGGTCCCTTTTATTTAATTATCACATGGATAATTCACTTGGGCTTGGGTCCTTTTTATGGACCATGGCCGGATGTCCCCTATTGGGCCTGATTTTTCTCTTCATTTTTTTTTGGGGCCAACTCGGTTAATCCCGAGTTGGGCCTAGCCCACTGACCTTTCGACCTTAAAACGTCCATATCTCCTTGTACCGATGTCACCTGGGAACCCACGACCTATGGTTGGAAAGCTAATTCAATTATCTACAACTTCTATTTCTTGGTATTTTCCAAATTCCAAACTTATAATACCGTTTTTTCCCCTAGAATTCAGATCACCCGAAAACGTTTTCTTAAAAATATTCGTTTGGAGGACTTCCACTTTGATTTGGCCCAAGGGTCCTTCTTGAGTTGTGTTTAACTTCACATATGTGATTCATATGACTTTTCAGATGTCCAAAAAAAATCTCGATGTGTGGGCCCCACCTCAGCTTACAAATAATCTGACGAAAAAAAAAATACGGGATATAACACTTGGACCATTGAACTCCACCATATGGAGTTCCTCCAGGTTATTACTGATGATTATGGCACATGCATGGAGGTGAGCATCGCCTCTAGGTCCTTGTTTTGTGCTCTTAAGGTCTGGAGAGTGATGTTTTGGGAGGTGGAAGCCTCTGTGGTCTGGGTAGGTGTGGTCAATATTGTTCCATTTTCATGTTGTCCTGGGGTACTGGTGAAGTCCATGGTACAAAGGTTGGGGGTAGGGATGGTAACTGATCTACATGTGGGAAGAAAGGGAGGGATTGAGTCACATTTGTCATTATGTTCGAGATGAGGTTTGCATGCATGGCTTCTAGGGTTGTCTGGTCCATGGTTTGGAGTAGTGTTTGTAGCCAGACATTGTGGCCATAGTTGTCCATGCCATTGTTGAGCCCCTGGGTCACCATGTGGGCCAGAAAGCGCGCATCTTTCACTATTAATAGGACATCACTCCTCTCCACTTGAACACTCAGGGCCATGGAGTGTCCCTGAAGACCCATCTAGCCATGAGGCGGGGAGATGATCTGGAAGTAGTGGAGCAGTGATGTACATTAAAGGTAAAAGGTTCTCTGCCATTAGTGGTATCTGGGTTATCAGAGAAAAAAGTAGAAGTACTAATAGTGTCAGAGTTATTAGAGAAAAGGGTTTGATTTTTAAAACTAGTAAGGTTTTGCTCCTTATAAAGATAAGAAGAATTTTTTGAAAATAGCTTATCATTTAATGCCGACTCCTCGTTAGTGGAGTTTATAATCATGCCTGCCCCAGTGAAATGATTAGTATAGGGTGGACATGTGATATCCTTCATCGGATTTGGGAAATCCGCTGCTTGAGCTTTCATATAAGTGGTTATAGGGAAATGGGGAAGTATTTTAGAGGGAGGGAGAGTATTTTTTACCTCGTTAATGATGAGGTTTTTTTCTGATTGGGTAGAAGAACCAGTTGACTTAAATGAATTATCCAAGTTTCATTTTTTATGTTGTGGCCCATCATTGATCTGGAAAGCCGTTTTTGGTAAAACTGTTATTGGGTCTTGAGAACCCTTGATTTCCTCTTACTTCTTCAAACTTCTTGTTTGGTCTCTTGGGTTCATTTTTGTCTTACCCGAGTGGGCCTTGGAGGATTGGGGTTGTTCAACTTCGATCAACTGTCTAAAATTAAAAATAGAGTTAGTAAACACATGCCCGATATTTTTGACTCATTGTTATGTTGGGCCATGTTAAGTGGTCCAATTCCAGTTGGATTCTGCATCGTTGGCTCAGTCTCTTTTGTGAAGACAAACTGGGTCTTGGGGTTAGCCGCCGCCCCTTTACCTTTGCCGGAATTTGACCGGTCTTTGTAAGAAAAAGAATGGGGATTTGGAAGCTTACCAGAGGCACCATCATAAGAGTTTACCTGTACCTTTTTACCTCTCTGTTGTTGACTTACCATCCCATCTTTTGATTCAGCCTTTCTTTGAGGGCTTTTCCTTCTCTTACCAAAGCTTATTTATCGTCTCTGCTCCATCAATTGAATTTCCTGCTGGGATAGGGGATGTTTTGTGGTTGCAAGAATCAACTCAACCGTATGACCTATCCTTCCTCATCCCACACACATAATACCCTCCCCCTCACAGACTAGGGTTTGCTTATGATTTCTAATTGTGATAGAGGTCTTGACTGGAACATCAAGACTTACTTCTACACAAATCCTTGCATAACGGCCTCTAAGGGTAGTCGATGTGCATGCATCCACTTTAACCAGCCGCCCAATTTTACTTCCCACTTTTTCAAGTATTCGCCTATCAAAAAATTTCGTTGGTAACTGAGGTAGGCGTACCCAAATTGCCGCAGTATCAATATAGCATCCAGATCTGATGGGTGTTCGAAGTTATCCTCCATCTCTAAGTTGTTCCGTTGTTTTGATTCATAGATGTAGGAAGTTTCTAGTTCCTCATATCGATCTAGCATAACACTCTTATAGGAGAGAGGTTTTGGCTTTGGAGAAGGTAGGGTTTCTTTTTCTTCCATGTCGGAGTAGTGTGGATCTGGCTTTGGGGGGATTTGGAGGGCGGATCTGCTTGAGGGATATGGAGATCAGTCATACTGGTCAAAACTGCAATTGAGGTGGTGGAGAAAGGTGGTTTGTAGAAGAAACTAGAGAGAAGGCAGAGCCCCTCTCTCTCTAGATAGACGGTGGAAATAGAATTTTTAGGGGTGGGGGAGTAGAGAGAAGGCAGAGCCTCTCTCTCTCTGAACTTTTCTGGTTTCCACCTTATTTGTTCTGGTGATCCGCTTAGCTGTTGGTTATATCATTTGGGTTATTTTTGACTATTTTGCTCATCATTTATCGCCTTTTTTAATGATAATGAACAAAATACTACACTTGGCCAATGAAAAAAAACCCGTCGATCCCCCCGCCCCCCTGCCGCCGCGTAAATAAAAGAAGGATGCATATATCTAGTATTAATATTTATCAAGTATAAAAATCATATTTTTGTCTATACTAACATTTTGTCCTTTATTTTTGCGAGGTATTTAACGGAGTTGCTTTTTCAAAGGCGAATCTCAAAATAAGTACAAACCCCCGTCCAACCCCGCTTCATATTCTCTGTTCTTGAACGTACAAAAATTTGTAAAGTATAGTGAAAAGTATTAATTTTGGGGTGTTGGGTGGGGCTACATTTATTTATGACGCATTTACTTGTTAATACCACTTAGGATATTGCAAATGTCAATAACTAATTAACCCCCTAACTCTTTCTTATCGTTCTATAACTCATATTAATACGTTTTATAAATTGAATTAATTAATTTCACCTGAGCATTTTAAGTAGTCAACTCACCTAAAGTGGACATGTGTGTATATATAATTTTAAATTAGCCTAGTATGAATTCATAAACTTGAATATTTCCGATTAAAAAAGGTTCTTTTGTTTATATACTAAATAAATTGTTTTAGCTACATAATTGCAAGTTAGTTAACTTTAGATTTTTTTCATTTCTTTAAGATTAATGATTGGAAGACTTCGTACATAACCCTCATTAATTCATTGTTAATATGATTCTTTTCCTCTACAAGATCGCTTATTATTTTGTTTTAGGCAAAATATATTCGTTCGTTTATTACATAATAAATTCTTATAGATTCTAGTTATTTTATCTTTTCTTCTCACTGAAAAACAGTTTTATTATATTGATTTAAAAAAAAAATCTTCTCATACTTTATTCATTTATTTAAAGTAGTTGCCTTAATCACGAGTCGTTTTCCTTTAGACATGTTCTTAAATTCAATTCTTTTAGCACTTCATTCTTTGACACGCATTTTTCATATTTTTGCTATCCCTTTAAAATGGTATGCTTTTTATATATCTTATTTTATCTTTTGAACATATTTCGATCGGTATAATGCACATCTAAATATACCTACTCTTTTATCACGTAGACACTCATGCTAATCATTCTTTGATTTAAATATATTTATAAATATATAATCATTCATTGTGTACATCCCTCATGTAACCGGATCATGTCCAACCGGAACCATATTTTTGTGGATTCCAAAGGATGCTAAACACATTTCATTTAGAATAATTTGAACCCTTACCTAGAATCTCACTTGTTTCAGCCAAATTATTTTTAAGTCAATACATTAATAATTTATAGATACCCTAGTATATACCTTAAATGCTACGTGGCGACTTTGTACACTAATCAACTTTGTTAGAGTTCATAAGTTGTACTTTATTTAGGGTTGGTAAAAATAGGGTGCAACACATACCACTCGTTCCCTTTTCGAACTGCACTTGATGAGAAACATAAGTCGATTCATAGTATAATCAATATTTGCACGAATAAATTTCCCACAGCCAACAGGAAAGCCAGCTGCCTTGACCCAAGCACACTTCCTTTGGTCTTCTTCTGGATGAGACCCGAGCCAACTGAACGTCATCTTAAATTCAGGACCAAATACCTTCCTAATTAATGTGGGCATAGCATTTTGGCATATGGTCAAGCATATCATAGACAGCCCAGAACTCGTCAACTGCAAGGCAATTTTCAGCTTTATGCTTGTCAAAATCACTGAAATCAGGACTAGGATGATAATACAACACTTTCTCACCAAGCACTTTTTGACCAGGATGATAATAAAACACTACAGGATTATTACCAGGAATTGTATCTGGTTCTGAATCAGAAATTATTGATTCTGATTCAGAATCAACAATAGTTCAATTTTTTTCGCACCACCTAACGGTGGTCTAGAAACCTGTTCGTTAACGCTCCCAACCTCGGAATTGTCACTCTGCACATCCCTTTTAGGAAGGCCCCCCCCCCCCCCCCCCCCCCATTTTGATTTAATCTTTCCACAGAAAGACTGCACGACCTAGTTAAACCAACAACTTTTTTCTGCTGAGGTTCACTGTCTCCAGCAGACTAGAACCGTGCTTTTTTCAGAAGGCTTGCCAAATCATTCTCATCATCACCTAGCGCGGTTGTATCTCGTTCTGAATCAGACTAATCAACAAGTACAATTTTTCTCGCATGACCTGATGGTGGCATAGCATTAGGCTCCTCCTCCAAATTTGATGCATAAACATGAGCAAAACCATTAGTAAATTGCAACAGGGTATCGACACCTTCTTGGTCCATCAGCCGTATCAGTTCGGACCTATCAAACTTCATTGTAAAATGCAAGATCTTATCTGAAGGATCAATGCCTAATTTGTCAAAAACTGCATTTACAAAACGAAAAAGGGTCAAAATTACCCCTGAATTTTGAAAAATAGTTCATTTATACCCTTTATTATACTTTAGGGCCAATTATACCCTTACAGTTATACTATGGGGTCAATTATACCCTTATGACTAACGGCTGCCACGTGGCATCATCCCAACCCTTCAAAATTATTTTACCCTCAAATAATTTTTTACCCACTAAAATAACTCAACCCGACTCGATTTTTTTTTTCGAGCAAAAATAATACGGATATTTTTTCCAGGAAAAAAAATAAAAATAATTTCGTATTATTTTTGCTGGAAAAAAAATTGTTGAGTTATTTTAGTGGGTAAAAAATTATTTGAGGATAAAATAATTTTGAAGGGTTGGGATGATGCCACGTGACAGCCGTTAGTCATAAGGGTATAATTGACCCCATAGTATAACTGTAAGGGTATAATTGACCCTAAAGTATAACGAAGGGTATAAATGAACTATTTTTTAAAGTTCAGAGATAATTTTGACCCTTTTCGGTTTACAAAATCATTGCACTTTATGTCTGTCTTCGCAATAATTTGATCAGTAATACGTCCCCATACGAAGTGGACCCATCTGGAAGCACCTTATTTTCCTACCCCGTTGATGGAAACAAAACAACGTTTTATATTCGGTTCCCATATATCATGAAGTAGTGTACACGAGCACAGAGGCTCAAAGGGTAACAATCTCAAAAACTAAACCTGATCAAGAAAATAAAATAAATTTTAAGGGAGTTACTTATCAAGGCTGAATTTAGTAAAATAATAATCCATTAGAAAGGACACAAAAGCATGAGCATTAACCATGCATCTCCAAGATAACAAATTGAAAGCATTTATTCCTTAAGTGGTCGTTTGGTTTGAGGTCAAAATAGTCCCGGGATTACAATTCCGGGACTAATTTATACCATCTGTTGGTATTATTTTATACCATCTGAAAGATGGTATAAAATAATACCAGTATAAGTGGGTTAAGAAGGTATAAGTTGAGTTATTCCAGCACTAATTTTTATACCACGTTTGGTACAAGGTATAAAATAATCCCGGGATAAATCTATACCTTATACCAAACGTGGTATAAAAATTAGTACCGGTATAACCCATGTTATACCTTAAACCAAACGACCACTAAAAGTATTTACATCTCAAGCTTCATGATCCTGGAACAACCAAATTCTAATTTAAGGATAGGAATTTAAAACCAGCCGATCAGCAAAAATTTTAGCCGTAGAAAGAAAAGGAGTTTATCTAAATGTGAGCCAGCTAAAAAAGTAACCCGCGTAAGCAGGTTATCCCGCCTTGGCAGGTTATACATAGGATTTCATCAAATGCAATAGGGTGTCAAAACAGAATACCAACAAATCTAAAAAGTTTAAAACTGATAGACTATGTAATAGTCTATGTAAATATTGTAAATATTCTCTTCCTTATGTATAGTAATTAGGTCCTATAATTTAGCCGAGTATCATTGTGATAGTGAGATACCTACTTTGTATATAATGACTTTCATACATCAATACAAATCACGGATTGATTTCCTACATGGTATCAGACTAGGTTTCTCCTAAAAACCCTAGCTTCCTAAACCCTAGCCGTCCACCTCCCTCTTCTCTCTTAACCCTAGCTGTAGCCGCCACCCCTTCCTCCTCCCTCTTCTCCCTTCAATGGCTGACAACAAAAATTTCCATTCTGCTTTAACCGTCACGAATGTGAAATCTTTAATCCCAATCACTCTAGACATGGAAACCGGCCATTATCACGAATGGGCGACACTATTCAAAGTTCTAGCCTGCGTCCACTCCGTACTTGAACACATCATACCACCAACTGACACCACTGAACTCACCGCGTACAACGCAACAAAGGCGGCTAACCTTACGCTCTGGAAACGGCTAGATGCGGTGGTCCTTTAATGGATATACGCCACCGTATCCCATGATATTCTTACCTCTATTCTCGTGGCGGATGATGTTGCAGAGAAGGCTTGGAATCGAGTTGCTCAACTTTTCCAAGATAACAAGCACTCAAGGGCAGCGTATCTTGAAACTGAATTCACCACCACAAAAATGGCCGACTTCGGCTCGGTTATGGCCTATTATAATAGGCTCAAGTCTCTCGCGGATCAGCTTGCCAACGTGGGGTCGCCGGTGTCCGACCAACGTCTGGTCTTACGCCTCCTTGCAGGCTTACCCGAGACATATGCACACTTTGTCACCACCATCCAGCAGAAGGATGTGCTGCCCTCTTTCTCTGAAGTGTGCTCCAGACTCAAGCTCGAAGACGCAGCAGCCAAGGAACGTGCCCGCGATTCCAGTCCCGCGGCTCTACTTGTTGATAATGATACTCCCTCCCCGCCACTTGGTGGCAACAATAATTCAACTAATCGTCGTGATAATAATCGTGGTAGGAATTCTAACAGGAACAAGGGAAAGGGGAACAACAACTGCGGGAAATCCGGCGGCGGCGGACAGACCAGCAACGACCAGTGGCCGACGGGACAGCCACCGGCAGGGGGCTACTACTGGCCTGCCTGGCCGCCCCAGCAGTGGCCAATGCCCCCCTTCCCGTATCCGACGAGACAGTGGCAGCAGCGTCCCACCACACCGCGGCCCGGCAGCGGCATTCTCGGTGCGGGTCCACGACCTCATCAGGCCTATTCCATGCATGGTCCAACCTATTCTGGGTACACTCCGACATACATGGAGGCAGCCATGCACACTCTGTCCATGCATCAACCGGATGATAATTGGTACATGGACACCGGAGCGACTTCCCACATGACTGCCAACTCAAGTACTCTCACGTCTTATTTTAATTTGAGCAATAATTCTGGAATCATTGTTGGTAATGGTAGCACTATTCCAATTCGAGGCTATGGTCATACATCCCTACCCCCTCCTAATCATCAATTACGTCTCCGAAATGTCTTGCATGCTCCAAAACTCATCAAAAACCTTATTTCCGTACGTAAATTCACTAAGGACAATAATGTTTCTGTTGAGTTTGATCCTCTTGGGTTTTCTGTGAAGGATTTACCGACGGGGAGCCGCCTAATGAGATGTGAGAGCACCGGGGAATTGTATCCTATCATTGCCACAAAATGGACCACTCCACCATCCACTTTCATTGCCGCATCACCTAGCTTGTGGCATTCCCGACTCGGCCATCCGGGAAATGCTATCCTTAGTTCTCTTCGTAGTAATGCCTTAATTGAATGTAATAGGGCCCGAACTTCTTTTTGTACCTCTTGTCCTTTGGGGAAACATGTTAAATTGCCATTTTATGATTCATTGTCATTTACTACTATGCCGTTTGATATCATTCATCGTGATTTATGGACATCTCCTGTTTTAAGTTCTAATGGGCACCGCTATTATGTTTTCTTTCTTGATGATTATAGTAATTTTCTTTGTACTTTTCCAATCTCTAACAAGTCCCAAGTCTATTCCACTTTTCTATCTTTTAAGGCATTAATACGGACTCAATTCGAAAGAGACATTAAAAACATTCAATGTGATAATGGGCGGGAGTTCGCCAATGTGCATTTTCAATCTTTTTGCGCCTCAAATGGTTTAAATTTTCGATTTTCTTGCCCCTATACCTCTCCTCAAAACGGAAAAGCGGAAAGAAAAATTAAATCCATTAACAACATAGTGCGCACTCTTCTTGTCTACTCTTCCATGCCCCCCTCTTTTTGGCATCATGCTCTCCAAATGGCCACATACCTCCTTAATGTACTTCCCCCCAAAGTCCTTGGGTATAAATCACCAACGCAAGTTCTCTATCAACGAACCCCCTCCTATTCTCATCTCCGGGTTTTTGGGTGTCTATGCTATCCACTTTTCCCATCTACAACTATTCATAAGTTACAAGCAAGATCCACCCCGTGTGTATTTTTGGGCTATCCATTGAATCATAGAGGATATAAATGTTATGATTTATCCACCAACAAAATCATCATCACAAGGCATGTCATCTTTGAGGAAACTCAATTTCCCTTCTCCAAATTGCACTCACCAACCCCAACTTCTTATGATTTTTTGGACCATGGGATTTCTCCATATACCCTGCATTTTCTGTCACAGCCTCCTCCACCCGACGTTCCCTCGGTCCAGCCCCTCCCCCCCACTGCTGAGCAGCCCCTCCCCTCCGCTGCTCCACCCGTGACTGTCCAGCAGCCCTATCCCCCCACTGCCCAGCAGTCCAACCCCACGGTCACTGCCCCACAGCCTCTACCCCCACTGCCCCACCCGTGACTGCCCAGCAGCCCACCCGCATGGTCACTAGAAGCCAACATGGGATTTTTAAGCCCAAACAACCGTTCAACTTAAATACTTCTAGCATCTCTCCATCTCGCCTATCCCACGAAATCCTGTCAGTGCTCTAAATGACCACAATTGGAAAGCTGCCATGGTTGATGAATATAATGCTCTAATTAGTAATAAGACGTGGGAGTTGGTTCCACGTCCCACTGATGTGAATCTTATTCGTTCTATGTGGATTTTTCGTCATAAAAAGAAATCTGATGGTTCTTTTGAGAGGCACAAAACCCGTCTTGTCTGTGATGGCAGGTCTTAACAGGTTGGAGTTGACTGCGATGAGACTTTCAGTCCGGTTGTCATACCGGCTACTATTCGCGCTGTCTTGAGCATTGCACTTGCACACTCTTGGCCCATTCATCAGTTGGACGTCAAGAATGCTTTCCTACACGGTAATCTTAATGAGACTGTTTATATGCATCAACCTATTGGGTTTAAGGATCCAAATCATCCACATCATGTCTGTCTCTTGAAGAAATTGTTGTACGGACTTAAGCAAGATCCCCGTGCATGGTTCCAACGCTTTGCAGACTATGTCTCCACTATTGGTTTTTCACATAGCCGATCTGATCACTCTCTCTTTATTTATTGTCGAGGTTCTGACATTGCTTACATTCTGCTATATGTTGATGATATTAGTCTCACAGCTTCCTCAGATGCTCTCAGAAAATCCATCATGTCTCTGCTTAGTGCCGAATTTGCTATGAAGGATTTGGGCCCTCTAAGCTATTTTTTGGGTATCGCTGTTACCCGGACTTCACACGGCATGTTTCTCTCTCTGAAAAATTATGCAGCAGATATTATAGAGCGTGTGGGCATGACTTCCTGTAAGCCAAGTCAGACACCGGTCGACACCAAAGCCAAACTTGGTGCCACGGCCGGGCCTCCTTGCGATGATCCCACCCAATATCGTAAGTTGTCAGCGCGTTGCAATACCTTACATTCACAAGACCAGACATCTCCTATGCGGTTCAACAAGTATGCCTTCATATGCATGATCCAAAGGTTGCACATATGCATGCTCTTAAACGCATAGTCCGATACATTCAAGGTACTATTGAGTTTGGTCTCCATCTGTACAAATCCTCCATTGCCTCTCTTGTTTCTTATACAGATGCAGATTGGGGTGGTTGTCCAGACACTCGCCGATCCACATCAGGTTACTGTGTCTTCCTTGGCGATAATCTCCTCTCATGGTCATCCAAACGACAACCTACTATGTCTAAGTCGAGTGCCGAGGCCGAATACCGTGGCGTCGCTAATGTCGTCTCTGAGTCGTGTTGGCTTCGCAACCTTCTTTTGGAGCTCCGTTGTCCCATCCGGACAGCTACATTGGTTTATTGTGATAATGTTAGTGCCATATACCTATCAGGTAATCCAGTTCAGCACCAACGCACTAAACATATTGAGATGGACATACATTTCGTACGTGAGAAAGTTGCCCGTGGAGAAGTTCGTGTTCTTCACGTCCCGTCCCGTTACCAGATCGCAGATATCTTCACTAAAGGTCTTCCGCGCGTGCACTTTGATGATTTCAGGGACAGTCTAAGCGTACGACAACCTCCCGCTTCGACTGCGGGGGTGTGATAGACTATGTAATAGTCTATGTAAATATTTTAAATATTCTCTTCTTTATGTATAGTAATTAGGTCCTATAATTTAGCCGAGTATCATTCTGATAGTGAGATACCTACTTTGTATATAATGACTTTCATACATCAATACAAATCACGGATTGATTTCCTACAAAAACTTCAACCAAGATTCAGAAAATGTTGTAGTACAACAAAGCAACCAACAAGTTCAAAACTTCAACCACGAAGGAGGTGTTGAATGTCCCGTTGATATGAAGAACTTGATTGGAAGTGCCATTTGCTACAATTGCAAAGCAAGTTATAGTACCCACGCCACACCTTTAACCGAGCCTAATGACATATACCACAAATGGATAAATGAACGTGAATGTGTCAATAAGAGACTAGTTCTCGAACAAGTTTAGACGACAATTCATGTATCTTATAGTATATGATTTTGTTTTTATAGAACCATTTTATTATGTCATGTATATTAGCTCTTTTCCATTAAATAGTAGCTTATCTGCTAAACCAATTACTTTTGCCATGCACGTTGCAGCCACATAAAATAATATGCATGGATTTACCTTTGTATTTAGAGGTGACAATTTCATGGATTATATACGTAATATACCGAGTTTCATCGGGTGATCATGGATTCATGTGACTCATTTTTTATACATAAATTCGCTCCTGAGACTCAATCACCCACTAGAAACTCATTTTACTCAAAATATGAGAAAATATTTTCCTTAAAAATTTAAGGGAAAATATTTTTTCCGGATCGATAAAAAACACCAACACACCCCACCCACCCCACCACCTACACCTACGCACCCCACCTCTACCCCCCTTTACTTCCCTCACCCCACACTCCCCCCCCCCCCCTGCCCACTTTTGTGAAAATTTTATTAAAAAATGAGAAATGTTTTTCTTACCTCCACACACACACATTTTCTATTTAGTATTTTTTTTATACAAAATGAGAATTGTTTTTTCGTACCTCCCACTTTCGACCCTACCCCTCCCCCCCCCCCCCCCCCCCCCAACACACACACATTTTCTATTTCGTATATATTATCTTACTTTTTAAAAAAAATTAATAACAAGTGAGAATTTTTTTTCTTACCCCACTACCCACCCCACCCCATGCGCACTACTCCGCCCGCCCGCCTCCCCGCCCACATTTTCTATTTCATATATTTTATCGTACATTTATAAAAAATTATAAAAAGTGAGATTTTTTTTAACCCACCACCACCACCACCCTGAGCCCCCCCCCCCCCCCCCCCCCAATTTTCTATTTCATATTTAATTATAAATTTCAATTTGACAAAAGAAAAATTTATAAACGTTACACTTGAAATAATATTACTCTTATATAATATGGGTTAAACCATAACCAACCAACCAACCCGTTTATCACCCAACCCATATTTTACCCACATGAAATATGGGCGGGTTGAAATCCAACCCATTTTTGTTCAAATCATTTTCAACCTGCCCAAATCCAACCAAACCCACCCATTTGTCACCCCTACTTGTATTATATAAGCGGCTTAGCAAGCTATTTAATCGAGACTTGGCAACTCTTAGGATAAAAGAGAAGAATATTTGAACAAAGTTAACTGTCATTATAATAAACAATTTGAAGTTTGAATTGATTTGGGCCTAGTACTTATACCATATAAATTAAAGCATAAGGCGCAACCTGAAACCAAAAAAAAAAAAAAAAAAAAAAAGATTATAGCACTTTCGTTTCCTCGGTTATTGATAAATTTTAATTTTAATCCTTATTATATATAAATAAGAATGTTTAATATTTAATTAATTAAAAAGTTGATTCCTTTATAAAAGAAATGCCTTACATTAAAACTAATTTATGTTACATTAAAACTATTTTAGAATTATATTGCTCTCGTAAATGAGTAACATACATACTTATTAAGGTATAGGACACATGAGATTTAAATGATGTAATGATTAATAATGTATTAATTTATGTAAAATTTCACAAGTAGAGTGATCAAAAGTGCACCTCTTTTTTCCAAAAAAACAAATAAAAAATCTTCTAAAAAAGTGCACATTTTAATTAATGAAAAATTAAATGCACTTAACTCGATATCACAAAACCAAATTCAGGGTTTCCTGAAATTGAAGGACTAAAAGTACAAATTTCCAAATAAACAAAGACAGATCAAGAGTTTGTTTCCTAATTTAACTCGACTTCGGAAAACGTGTTAAGTCCTTGACAAAATATTTGTTTCCCAAATAACTCTTTTTCTTAAACCAAAACTAATTGAGAAACCAAACCCAATTAAAAAAGAAAGAAAAGGAATTTGTATATTTCTATATATTTGAATCCGAATCAATTTAGGAAATAAAAAACAATACTTATAAATAGAGGAGTTCTTACTTCTTTCTCTGTAAAAATTAAGATCCCAAAGTCTTTTGTTGACAAAAACAGAAAGAAAAATGGGGAAGAGGAAGTCAAAAGCAAAGCCAGCACCAAAGAAGAAAATGCCTAAACTTGAAACCGTCTTCACTTGTCCATTTTGTTGTCATGAAGGATGTGTCCAATGTCCCATTGATATGAAGAATTTGATTGGAAGCGCCGTATGTTATATTTGCAAAGCAAATTTTAGTACGAAAGTCACATATTTGACGGAGCCTATCGACATATACCACGAGTGGATCGATGAATGTGAACGTGTCAATAAGAGACTCGTTATTGAACAAGTTTAATTTAGATGAAAACTTGTGTATTCTTTTAATTCTTGTAGGCGGTCGTGTTATACAATATGGTTTTGTTCTTATGGGACCATTTTGCTGCCATGTATGGTAGTTCTTTTTCGATCATCGAAGTTGCTTTATTATGATATTTTGACTAAATATTTCATCCGTCTAATTTCGTTATAAGTTCAACCTTACAATTAGAGATGGTACTTATCTTTAATAATTTCGTCTTGTATTATATAAGTGGTTTAGCAAGCTCGTTATTACATCGAGAGGTTAATCGCACTTCTTGATTGCGATTAACCCTTTCCCTTGATTTTTTCTAACAGGCATAGAGGTCAAATTAGCTCTTGCACATTCCATTCAGATCAGTATTCTTTAGTAGTATATGGTTCTCTTCTTATGAAATCACCTTTTTATCATGTATATTAGTTCCTTTTTTTTTTTTTTTTTTTTTATCATAGTAGTTGCTTTATTATTTTTGTTATTATCTTGTGTTTATTGTCCTTAGGATATGGTATGATTTTGTGGTAACTGTGCTATTAGTCCTTTTTTCCAGATTGATTTTTGTTATTCTTTGTTGTTTCTTTTATTTTGTTATTTCTTTGTCCGTATTGCTTTTGTTTGCTTTTCTTTGAGCTGGGGGTCTATCGAAAATAACCTCTCTACCTCTCAAAGTAGGGTTAAGATCTGGTTACACTCTACCGTCCTCTGTGTATGTTGTTGTTGCTTTGTTATGATAATTTGGCTAAATATTTCATCTGTCCAATTTCGTCATAAGTTCAACTTGCAGTTAGAGATGGTATTTATCTTAATTTCGTCTTGTTTAATTATCTACACCGACTTATTTATTTTTGTCACGTTGCAGCTCACATCGATCAAATAATATGCATGCATTTAACTTGTACTATCATAGAAGTGGTTTAGCAAGCTAGCTATTTAATCGAGAAGTTATTCTAAAACTTAGAAAAAAACACAATATTTCCAAAGTATAACTAACTAGGATTAGGTTAAGGATACACAAAGTTCGGACCATTTAATTGAATTGGATTCTGTTACAGTGATACAGATATTGTCACCATATTGAGTTAAAACTTAAGGTTCCTTTATGTGGTTTCATCCATTTTTCTATATTGGCACCCGACCCTAACTGATTATCTAGCGAACCCTGTATCTAATTGTCTTGCTAGATAACTTAATTAACTATCTGATTTTACTGGTAAGGTCAACTTAATTAACAATATTCAATCAAACGGGTCTGTACTCTAGATACTAAAAACTGTTACTGAAATCCATAAACACTCAATGGTGCGTCATGATGAGCAAAAGTGCACATTTAAATTATTTTAAAGTTAAATATGCTTAACTAGATATCATAAGTGTTAACGCAGAAACGATAACAAATAAAGTAATTAACGTGGTTCGAATCGATCTGATCCTAGTCCAATTACGGAGAACGGCCAACACTTTTATTAATATCAAGGGAGAAAGTAAGTTACAACATTGAATACTCTTAGGTTCTATGGTTTGTTCTTCTTAATAAATCCTAGCTAGCATGTATTTATACTACTAGGTCTTATCCTTTCCTAGAAAGGATCTAAATCCCAATCACACTCGAAAACCAACAAAGAAAAAAAGTTTCCTTTTATTTCTTTCCTCTTTTGAGTGGGAATTGGCTTAAATATCTTCTCAACTTCACAATCTCCACCTTGAGATGAATTTCGAGCTTCCATATGAACGTCATTCAGTCCAATGTCTCTAAGCCTACGTGAGCTAACTCCGTGTAGGAAACAAGAGACACTAACCGAAACCTTATACATACTAGTAGCTCTACCTTACCCTGTCGTTCTCCATCTTGACGCATCAGTTGATGTGAACTCCTGCCACATTCATACAATGACTGAACTTGACAAGAGGAACCACCTTGGTCAACATATCCGCTGCGTTGTCCTTTGTGTCAACCCCTAAGACCTTAACTGTGCCTTGTTCAACAACATCACGAATAAAATGGAATCTGATATCAATGTGTTTGGTGCGATCATGAAATCTCTGATTTTTTATCAAGTAAATAGCACTATGGCTATCACATTTTAGAGTTTGTTCATGTTGAACCCTACACAATTCTGACACCAAACCTTTCAACCATATAGCCTTCTTTACTGCTTTTGCTGTTGCCATATATTCAACCATATAGCCTTCTTTACTGTTGCTGCTGCTGCTGCCATATATTCAGCTTCTATTGTGGACAAAGCAACTATAGACTGGAGCGTTGCCTTCCAACTTGTGGCACTACCTGCAAGAGTAAAGATATAGCCCGTTGTTGATCTCCGCCTATCAAGATCACCAGCAAAATCAGAATCCACATAATCAAGGACTGAGAAGCCTTCATTTCTCATCCTACAAAAAGTTAGATCAACATTCGAAGAACCTTTAAGATATCTCAATATCCACTTAATTGCTTCCCAATGTGTCTTATCCGGATTAGACATGATCGACTTACCACACTCACTGCTTGAGCAATATTAGGCCGAGTGCAAATCATAGCATACATAATGCTACCAACTGCACTAGAATAAGGAACTTTTGACATGTACTCCACCTCTTCCTTTGATTGCGGTGCCATCAAAGAAGAAAGTCTGAAATGTTGTGCTAACAGTAAAGTAACGGGTTTACATTTATTCATGCCAAACCTCTGAACTACCTTCTTAATATACTTTTTCTGTGAGAGATGTACCATACCATTCTTCCTATAAATCTCCATTCCAATGATTTTCTTAGCTTCACCTAAATCTTTCATGTCAAACTCCTTACTTAGCAGTTTCTTCAAATCATTTATCTCTGTGAGACTATTAGCAGCAATAAGCATATCATCAATATATAACCGTAAATAAATATTTGAATTACCAGATACCGTTAGTAATACACATAGCTATCAAATGCACTTCTCGAGAAACCTTTAGTAATCATGAACGCATCAAATCTTTTTTACCACTGTCATGGTGAGTGTTTCAAACCATACAAAGATTTCTTCAATTGACAAATCTGGTCTTCTTTTCCTTCAATAAGGAAACCCTCAGGCTGATTCATGAAGATCACCTCTTCAAGTTCACCATGTAAGAATGTAGTCTTGACATCAAGCTGATGAAGCTTCAAGTCATAATGGGCAACCAAAACTAGTAACAAACGAATTGAGCTATGATTGACGACTGGTGAGAAAATCTTATTGTCGTCGATTCCCTCTTTCTGATAAAAGCCCTTAGCAACCAATCTCTTTTTGTATCTAGCATCTTCTACACCTGTAATGCCATCCTTTTTTCTGAAGACCCAATTGCAACCAACAGTTCTCTTCCTCTTTGGTAGACTCACCAAATCCCATGTCTGGTTCTTGTGTAGAGACTCCATCTATTCGGTCAAGGCTTAACTCCATTGATCAACTTTACCACACATACTAGCTTCTGTATAGCTTGAGGGTTCCAGATCATTTATTTCCTCTTCGGCAGTAGCTAATGCATGGGCCATAAGATTAGCTTGCGTATGGTGAGGATAATATTTTGGATTAGGCTTCGGAGTTCGTTTATCCCTTCCAATAGATATACTGTATGGTTCACTTTCAGGTACTACTGTATGAGCTTTTTCATTATCTGACTCTACCTGAGTCACTTGATCCTCCTGCTCGGTGAGTTTCACATTTTCCTCCACCGTTTCTATTGTAAGAACTTTTCGTCCTGCAAACTCAATAGAAGTCTTTCCAGGATCAAGCATAGAGGCCTCATCAAAAGTAACATCTCTATTGATTACAAACTTAAGAGGATCTAAACTCCATATTCTATTTTACCCCTACAACATATCCTATATATAAACCTTTTCGAGCTCTAGGTTCTAGTTTTCCATTACTTACATGATAATATGTGGGACATCTAAAGATTCTTAAATACGAGTAATCAGACGGTTTACCTGACCATACCTCATTTGGAGTTTTAAAGTCAATCGCCGATGCTGGAGAATGATTAACAACATAACAAACAATATTTACTGCTTCTACCCAGAACTCCTTAGGCATCTTGGCATTAGAGAGCATACATCGTGCTTTCTCAAGAAGAGTATGGTTCATCCTTTCAGCTACTACATTCTGTTGTGGTGTATGCCTAACAGTTCTATGTCTCAATATGTTACACCCCGTACCTCGGAGAAGCACTGGTTAAATTTGAATGTAAGTATGCCGGGTTACGACTAGGTAAAACAACTTTGGAGTATGAGGAACGAGGCATTATTAAGTATATTGTTTAAATAAAGGATGATTATGATCTCGTAAGTCGTAATCGGGAAAGACTATTTTGAAACACAAGAATATGGCGATTATCATGTATAATAAATGATAAATATCATGTATGAAGAGTTTCGGAAGGTTTCGAGGTCAAGCAAATTGAAGAAAATAAGTTCGACGAAAATTTGAGAAATGTTGGGCAGATTTTTAGTCAACTTTGGAGGGGTATATCAACATGTATATTTGGATTTTTAAGGCGTTTCAAAAGCCTAAAATGAAGTTCGTCGAGTCTAGTTTCTAATGCAACAAACCGCTCGTCGATAGGGCATCAGAGTAGAGAATTATAGGCGTTACAAACTGAGCTGTCTACGCAGAAATAGGGCGCTACAGTACTGCTACAGTACGCCGGCCCAACCCACTATAAAAGGGCTAAAAACCCCCATTTTCATCATCCAAAATGTCCAAAAATTTCCAGAAACTTCAGCAGCAAAAGGGTTCTCAAATCTCACATAAAAGTGAGGATTTTGAGCAAAATTTCAAGCTACGGAATATCAATCGAGGTCCGGGCAACGCGTAGACGCGATTATAATTTCGTTTGGTGTTGGAGTTAGCTTGGGGATAAGAAAATGATGAAGATTTTTCTATCTTCATAAAAATAAGGTATGAATCATTGAATCTTTTCTTTATAGACTTTGATTAAGGAATATTTGCAAGAATAGAGGTTATAGTTTGTTGTGTTGATGTTGTTGATTTATGGATTGAGGGTTGAAGAGAATTTTGGATGAAAATACATATATTTATCTTGTAGGATGTTGAGGATGTTGTTATTGATGTTGTTGGTATTAATTTCGGCTTATTTACGGAAATAAAGTTATTAAATAGTCGTATCACAAGTTGGTTAGTTGAGAAATTTAGAAAACATCATGTGGGATGTTTTAGGAGCTATATTGGCATGAATAATGGTATTGATGATGTTGGTATTGTTGTTGTTGATTGGTTATTGATATTTTGATTTCGGGCTAGGCATATAAACAGGGGAGATGATGCCCGAATTTCGACAGAATCTATAAGGATTTTAATTAAAGTCTTGAGACAAGAATGATGACGAGCCTAACAATGATGTGAATGGTTGTATATGTAGATTACGAGGATACGAATAATCTTAAGTGAATTGCGAGACAGGAAGTAAGTTGGAGTCGAGAAATTATCTTCCAGGTATGTTAAGGCTCGTCCCTTCCTTTCAAAGGCATGATTCCTATGATTATAATTCCATAAATGTTTTCATAGCCTCCTTATCTCCAAAATTTAAATGTTAATGATTCCAAGGCATAAACCCTTTCCTAATAATTCATGAATGTTTTTCAAAATGTTCGTATTACCTAAACCAGGGGTTTACGACTCCGTAAGCTTTTATGACAACAACGATGGATATGTTTACAATGACAACGATGAGGTCAAGGGTGAGAATATATCTATGATGACTATGATGAGAATGATTTCATGTTTAACGGTTCCAAGTTTATGATTTCAATGACGATACAAGAATGTTGAACTATTTCTTGATGTCTCAATTTTATTCATGGATGATGACTATTTTTTTTAATATTCCAAAAGTATATGAATTGATGGCCTATGAGATTTATGATCTTATTCTATGTTTTCTCTTAATGCTATTCTTCATTGATAGTCTCACCTTATAATAATTGTTCCTTCAAGGTGAGACAAAGCGACGATGTTTATTCCATAATATAATCGGAGGTTACCGACCTTACGTCACTCCGATGTACTTATGGATTTTACTTGGCTCTCATGCATGCTTTATATATATATGTATGTATTTTCTCACACCGCGCCGCACTATAGTCGGCCGGGCAGGCACGTAGATGTGCACACCACTGCAGTGGACATGTTATGATATTGCCCCGGACGCGGGAGGCCCAGACGCGAGCTAATGATGATAACACCGAGCCTTAATGGCCGGGCATGATATTACATATATGACACCGCGCCTTAATGGCCGGGCATGTTACTATGCATGTTTTTTTTAAAAGGCTAAGCATGCATGACATCCGCGTTATGAGGCATTCAGATGTACATGTTGTCTTTCTTATTCCTTGTTACTTTCCATATCTATATTATGTTGATACTCATGCCTTACATACTTAGTACATTATTCGTACTGGCGTCCCTTCTTGTGGACGCTGCGTTCCATGCCACGCAGGTGTATACAGATGAGTAGAAGATATTGCTAGAAGATGTTCCAGCTGGATTGGCGAGCTCCATTTCTTTCCGGAGTGTTGCCGAGTCAGAGTATCTCTGTTATGGTATATTGATTTATGTTAGAGACTTTGCAGACAGAGAGTCATGTATACAGTATGTCAGTCTTGTAAGCGGCTATTTAAGCCGATGTATCATTATTTATTCTTTACAGATTTTACTTGATCTGAGGAGGATGAGAAGAATATTTTTGAAAAGCTTCCATTATGCATCTCATTTCATGACTTAAGAGTCCAGTGTGATTAGGAGTATAACGAGATCCAGCGGGTTCGCTCGGCTCTAAGTAAGGGTCGGGTGCCCATCATGCCCTATCAGGATTGGGGTGTGACACAATACACCATGAATCTTGCAGAAATTGTCAAACTCTTTATTGCAAAATTCCAAGCCATTATCTGTTCGAAGACACCTGATCTTTCTGCCATACTGATTTTCAATTAATGTCTTCCAATTTTTGAAATTCTCAAAGACATCACTTTTAGCCTTTAAGAAGTATACCCAAACCTTGCATAAAAAATCATCAATGAAAGTAAGAAGATACCTCTTTCCACCCTTGAATGGAACCTGAGATGGACCCCATAAATCTGAATGAATGGAGTCAAGTACTCTTTCGGTTTTGTACTTGCCCGTGCTAAATCTGACCCGTTTCTACTTTCTAAGGACACAATGCCTACAAAAATCAAGTGTACTAATCTTCTCACCTTTCAAAAGGTTTCGGTTGCTCAAAATTGCCAACCCTCTCTCGCTCATGTGACCTAATCTCATATGCCACATATTAGCCTTGTCATCATCTGATAACTGTGAGGTTACAACATTCACAGTACCTAGAATGGTGCTGCCCATAAGTACATTAAGACCACCCTTCAGTTTGTCCTTTAACATGACCAGCAAACCCTTGGTCACCTTGCAGATGCCACCTTCACCCGCATGCTTATATCCGAGCTTATCAAGACTACCAAGAGAGATCAGATTCTTTTTCATATCAGGAACATGTCAAATATTAGACGATGTTCTTATGATGCCGTTATGACACCGTATACGGGCTGAACCAATGCCTGCTATTTCACATACTGCATCATTACCCATAAGTATAGTCCCACTTGTCTGCTCGTAGCTGGTAAACCAATCTTTTCTGAAGCACATGTGAAAGGTACAAGCTGAATCTAAAATCCACTTGTGTGTCTGAATGTCATTTGTTGAAGCAGTTAGCACATAATCTTCTCCAGATATCTGAGCTACCTGAACCGTAGATGCACTGGCTTTTGTTTCATCAATCTTCTTATTCGGGCAATCCCTCTCAAAGTGACCCTTTTGATGACAACCCCAACATTCAACATCCTTCCTACTCACACTTTTTCTAGACTTTGACCTAGCTACTGATTTGCTTGTCCCTCTTTGGCTCGAGCGACCTCTAATTGTCAAACCCTCACCATGGTCTTCTTTCTCACCATTGTTGGTATGGTTTCTTAATTCATCCGAATTCAATGCATATCTTACCATCTGTAACGTGACCACCTCCTTACTGTACATCATTGAATTAACTACGTCTTTGTACGCCGGTGATAATGAAAACTGTAGAGTGCACGCTAGTTCTTCATCTTCCACTTTAATATCAGCATGAGTAAGATCCATAACCAATTTATTAAAAGCATCAGGATGATCTTGTAAAGTTTTACTTGTCTGCATCTTGAAGGTGTGTAAACGTTTCCTTAACATCATTCTAGTTGTTACTAATTTCTTCTGGTAGAGATCTTCAAGTTTCTTCCACAAACTCGCAGCTGTTTTCTCGGTACTGACTTCACATAACACGTTGTCTGATAAGGATAATTGAATTGCGCTAAACACATCCATCTCAATCTTCTGATTCTCGGCCTCTTTCGTATTTTTGGGATACGAGTCGTCCAAAGCATACACTGATCCTTCTCTCCGTAACAACGCCATGATCTGATCTTCCAAATGTTGAAGTTATTACTTCGCTCATCAAAATTCGCTACCTCAAACTTCATATATATCAGTCTCCTCGTCTCCTAGATCTCACGACCTGTAGGCTCTGATACTAATTGTTAGGGCGGAAACGATGAAAAACGCGGTAATTAACGTGGTTCGGATCGATGTGATCCTAGTCCATGGAGAACGGCTGACACTTTTATTAATATAAAGGGAGAAAATAAGTTACAAGATTGAATACTCTTAGGTTCTATGGTTTGTTCTTCTTAATAAATCCTAGCTAGCATGTATTTATACTACTAGGTCTAATCCTTTCCTAGAAAAGTTATAAATTCCAATCACACTCGAAACCAACAAAGAAAAAAGTTTCCTTTTATTTCTTTCCTCTTTTGAGTGGGAATTGGCTTAAATATATTCTCAACTTCACAATAAGTTTAGAAACATGCAATAACCTCGAAGATTAGTGACCCGTTCTCGAACAAGTTTATATGACAACTTATGTATTTATTCTGAAAGGCGATCATCTTATAGTTTATGGTTTTGTTCTTACGGAACCGTACCATTCGTTCTATATGTCATGAATGTTAGTTCTTTTTCCATCATAATTGTTACTTTATTATGGTATATTGGCTAATATTTCATTTGTCTAGTGTGGTTCAAGTTCATCCTGGCATGGATCTGACTTTGCATTATATGATTGGTTTAGCAATCTATTTAAATGAGAAGTTATGCTGAAACTTTAAAAAAAAAATTGATGATCGACAAACTTAACGGTCACAACTTTGAAAGTTAAATATTACAGCTCCTTTATGTGGTTTTATCCATTGCTAGGAGTTCAAGGATCAAACTCCTCCTTTCAAATTAAAAAAGAATAATATATCTTTGAGTTCCTTAATTGAAAGGAGGAAATTATAGGAAAAAAACAAGTTCAACTATAATTTTTTTCATAAGATTTAAATTATAACAGCATATTCGTCCTGCATATTTAATCATTGATTTACGTACTTACGTCTATTTTAAATGAGTATATGTCTAATTTCTTACATATTGCATAGAGAGCTCTACATACATTTCCCAAACGCATGCGTTTTCACATGATTAGTCAACAATTCCTTGGACAGAGAAATAGGAGATTTTCACATGTCTTTCTTTATTTTAGGAAAATCTTCTCCCAGATCAGGTGGATGTGCCACATATTGCACTGACATTAGAAAAGGGGTTTAGGTAACTCAACTGATTAGGGAATGCACTAAAAATCCATGTGTCAGTGCTCGAAAACTTTGAAAATGAGAGATGCAATTTGAAATTCTAATTCTCGTAGAGTATCTACGAATTCTAATTAAAATGTATGTTTTGGTCCCTCTATATAGGAAATATGTTACATTAATACTATTTTTAGCATTATATTACTCTCGTAAATAAAGTAATAATACAAACTTAACATAACACATGAGTATTTAGAAAAGGTAATGGTTGTAAATTGGATTCACAGGTAGATTTAATCACAAGTAAGTACACATTTCTATTAATTGAAAGTTAAATGCGTTTAATTATGTATCACAAAAACCAAAATAAGAAATTTTCAAGTGTTACGGGCTAACTGTACAAATTTCTCAACAAAGAATAAGTCTCCTAATTTGACTCAATTTCGGAAAACAAGTTTAGTCCTTCAAAGTTCAAAGTAGTATTTATTTCCATAAATAAATCGGTTCCTAAACCCAAACTGTTAAAGGAAACGAAACCCAATACTAACACAAAAGAGAAAAAGAATTTGTATATATTCGAATTCGAATCCGAATCCTAATCAATTTAGGAAGCAAAAAACAATTATAAATAGTGGAACTCCTTCTTTGTAAACTAATATCCCAAAGTTTTTTGTTGTTGAATTTCTGAGAACAAAAACAAAGATTTTCTATCTTCATCGATGGCTGGAATTTTGGTGATTTTCGACTTCGACAAGACAATTATCGACGTGGACAGTGATAATTGGGTGGTGGATGAGTTAGGGTTAACTAATATGTTCAATCAACTTCTTCCCATTATGCGTTGGAACTCTTTAATGGATAGGATGATGAAGGAGTTTCATGCACAAGGCAAAACAATTAAACACATTGAAGAAGTACTAAAAAGGGTTCCCATACATTCCAGAATTGTCCCATGCATTAAATCAGCTCATGCATTAGGGTGTGATTTGAGAATAGTAAGTGATGCAAATGTATTCTTCATTGAAACAATCTTGAAACATCTCGGAATAAGGGACTGCTTCTCAGAAATCAACACGAATCCATGCTACGTCGATGAGGAAGATAACAGGGTTCGAATCTTCCCTTACGATGATTTTCATGGCTGCAATAATCCGTGCCCTCCCAACATGTGCAAAGGTTTGATATTAGAAAGAATAATGCAAGCCGAAGGCAATAATAAAAGAATGATCTATATTGGTGATGGAAGTGGCGATTTCTGCCCTAGTTTGAAGCTCAGAGAAGGAGATTTCGTCATGCCAAGAAAAGATTTCCCAGCCTGGAATTTGATAAAAGAAAATACGACGCTAGTAAAAGCACCGGTCCACGAGTGGACTGATGGAGAAGAGCTTGAGAGAATACTGCTACAACTGATTAACGGAATCACTGTTGAAGAAAGCCAATAATTATCAGTTGAATGCAAGTTCCACACTATGTCCAAAGCATCTCACACCTTTGACCGAGCCTATCAACATATACTACGAGTGGATTGATGAATGTGAACGTGCATATCAATAACAGACACGTTCTAGAGCAAGTTTAACAACGAACCTCGTATTATGAAAGACGGGACGGCCATATTATAGTATATAATTTTGTTCTTAAAGGGACCAAGTCATGTATGTTACTATTTTTATTTTTATTTCTTTGTGTCATAGTAGTTGCTTTTTAATAATATGTATTGCCTTAATATTTCAGCTATTACATATCAACGTTGAAATCTAAACCAATTTCTTTCGTCACGTTGCAGCTCATATAAAATAATACTAGATGTGGTAAAGAGTCAAAGATTTACACGTCAAAGGCAAGCTCTGAAATTTCATTCCTTCAAATTAACAATTCTGATATGAATTAGGACAAAGAAGAACAATGGGAAACGTCTGATTCATGTAGACATATCTTTCTCATTCAAAGGCAACAGAGAACATTTCAAAGATGCCTTAAACAAAAGGGCCTTCCCCAACAAAAATCAACTTTCAGACTCGGAACTTAGTCCAATTGCTACATATGAATACACCAACGGTTGCATGCACATATGAACACTTTCATAGACTCTGAACCTAGTCCAACTGCTACATATGAACACACCAACGGTTGCTACATAGGAATACACCAATGGTACTGGTAATGCTTTCACTATATATTTACAAGAAATGAACACGTCGAAGTCATTGGGAATATTTCTTTCACTGCATTGGATATCAAAGATACCAAACCAAACTATTCTATCTATCCTCCCTGTGGAGTTAGCTGAGCAATGGACGAAATTTAAGAATTCTCAAAAGTATTTCCATGAATGGAAACAGTCGCAATCTTTCCCCTCACATCCATGGTAGGAGCTGTTAGAAAAGCCAATGATTGGCCATGCTTGGCTTGAGCTACACTGATCATAGTCTCCCATATTCTTAAGTCTTAAAGTCTTCCATATGTCATCAATTACTGCTGTCACTCGGGTCTAGGTTGGATTTCCTTGCGAGTTGTGTAGAATTTTCGTTCAATATATCTTTAAGTCGAGCTATTTTGGACCCACTAAACACAAATCTTCTAGCTACAATTCTCACTTCCATACCTACAGCTAGCTGAACACTCACCTTAAAATCCCTCTTGGCACCAACCTGCATTGCATACTTAACAGTTATAATTAGAAAATGGAGTAGCTCTAATGAGCATCTAAAAGTGGATGTAATGCAAAATATAACCAAGGAAGACAATCAAAATATACAGTATCTTTTTTATTGTACAAAGACCATTAAATATCTGTTATGACTTTTATGAATACCAGATGACTAAACAAGGAAAAGAGGAAAGCAAGCAACCTTCATCAGTATAAACATAAAAGTATTAAGAAAAAAAGGTAATTGATGAGAATAAGTGGCAGAGCCGAGCAAAGCAAATAATAAGAGAAAATATTGTTGTTTTGATCCAAACTTGCAAATAAGGTTATCTCATATGAAGCAAACTTAATGAAGAAGCCCAAACAATACAAAGTCATTGAGACAATAAGGTCAAACATGTCCCAAAAGAAGTACAGTACAGTACATGTTTCGGCAATTTCCTTTTGTATTGTGGTTCATTCAGGATCATTATTGATAAAACACAATGTACATATTCATTTGTTCATTCTTTAGACTGTCGGATGAGTTTGCATTGTGAATTAAAGCAGCGCGGAATGGTTCCCAACCCCTATCTTTTGGTACAAATAAATTGTTCATTCATCAGGTGCATTTCCTATTTCTATAAATCTCGTTACTGTGTAAAGGGTATTTTATTCCCTTTAGCAGATATGGGAGCTTTGTTGTCTCTATTTTCTTTTGTGTGGAGTTCTTATTTGTACTAGCGACTCTTCGTATGAATGTTGTTTATTTCAGAAAACTACATCAAACAAACCTTATACCTGTATAATCATATCAATGAACTGTTACTTTCTCAAAAAAGATAATTGTAGCAATGAAGAACCTGCACCATTGTAATTGAAATAACCTACTTCACCATGCAATCACTAATTTTCTTTGCATGCTTTTACAGATTAGCATCTATAAAAGATACGAGGGAAGAACAGACTAACATTTTGTTGCAACTTTTTTTGCATCGAACTATTTTGCCTTATTTCAAGCAAGTGTCATAACCATGTTAGGTTCCTGATTTAAGAGCAAAGGATGAAAGAATAAAACATGAGTAAAGATAATATGTATTAGTAAAGCACAACGGTTTATGCTTAATTGGAGAGTGCATACATTTTAGTCGAGCTTCAAAGAGTGTTCCACTAAGTGCAAGTTCAACCTTAAAAAGCTGGTAATACATAAATTCAGGTTCCTTCACAAGCTAATGAAAGCATAATATTCATGTCATTTATATCTATAAAGAAAAATACAAAAAAATATACTAACTTCTTATGTTAAGAATGAATGAAATCTAGTAAAATCTATTAATTCCTGATTCGATTTGAATGTACAATGATTCGGGAAATAAGATTTTCCTTTTCCTAAAACAGGGAAAAATACATCCCCTTCTGAGAATAGGAAGAGCAACTAATGTTTGGAGATTTAAGCAACGACCTAAGTGTGTTTTTTACACAGTGTCCCTTTGAAAGTGGTATTATCAGCCCCTCTTGACTCTATATAGGCAGTTGTATCAATTTTTAGAATCTAGCAAATTGCATGGATCTCTTGAAACTTTTGTTGGATGTAGTTGGGATATATACTATTAACCTGTGTCGCTTGCATTATTTCATTTCCATATCGCTTTGAATCTCTTATCCGAATCTCTTAACCTTATCTGACTTCTTTTTATGCTTTTATTGAGCCGAGGGTCTTTCGGAAACAGCCGTCCTACCTTGGTAGGAGTAAGGTCTGCGTACACTCTACCCTCCCCAGACCCCATGATGTGGGATTTCACTGGGTTGTTGTTGTTGTTGTTGTTGTTGTTGTTGTGTTTAATAAAGAGTTAAATAGATCATGTACTAGTATGTGTGTCCTTTACTTAAATAGTAGATGATTTAGTGTATAGAGTTTAGCTTATACACGGAAGATTAAATCGTCGGTTCTTATAAGTATAAAATTTATGTTCACAATCTAAGATGGAAATTGGACAAAGCCATCGGTATGATTGTAGCACGAGATTAATATAATGTATCTTCATTATGGGAACGGTATAGTTCCGTCTTCTTATGCTAGTACATTTTGTATGTATTGAACGGACCAAGTAGAGATAAGTGTTTTTGTACTGAATATATAAAACAAATTCTCTAGATCATTAAATGTACTTATACTCTTAATCTTGATATGATCATTATGATCAATGTGATTTGTTCATTTGTGAAATAATAATCAATTGATAGAATCCATGTCTCGACTTTGAGATTGATGATACCCCTTTATGGATGCTTATAAGTCTCATGTGAAAAACCCTGCAGGTGGATTTTGTATCCGTCACATGATATAGGTTAAGCAGAAATATAAAGGATTTAATTAGTCAATAAATTAAATTGTCAATAATTTAATTTAATTGATTGGTATCTGTAATCTTAACATGGGGAGTTAAATAAGATTTTTAGTGGAATAATTCGTAATTTATTATGGTAGGATTAATTCAGATATTTCGAATTAATTCCATAATAGGAAGTCTCGTTAATTAAATTCTGTGGTCCCTACTGTGCCCGAATAATAAAGAATTAAATGGAATATTATTTCTTTGTGGAAAATAAAGACCCAACAGGTTTTGGAAAAGAGTGAAAAACCCTAAACCTGTAGTTATAAAATTGGGGTCTTATTCCATAAGGAGGCTAAGGGTTTTAGAAGTTTCTTCAACTTTTCCATAGAAATTCGCCCACACGAATTTCGCAAATTCTGGTGTTATTCGGATTACACAACAGAAGACTGTGGAACTGAAGGATGAACACGTGAACAACTTTTGCTCGTGCTTGAAAGTTCGATTTGCAGCCGCGGTCACGCTCCAAGAGATAAATATCGATTTTACGTTTGATTAAATTTTTTTATTATGTGTTGTCTATATTACATGCAAGTTCAATCCTGGCTATTTGCTTCCGCTGCGTATGTCTGTATTCCATCACATCAAGCAGTGGATAACTTGAGAATCAATACTACTACGCTTCTGATCTCTAGGTTGATATATGATGGTTTTAGTAACTTCTAAAAATAATAGGGAGCTTAAGATCTCCTCAAGGAAAGTGGAATTTGTTAAAAGAGTAACTAAATACCTTTAAAATTAGCTTGCAAAGATAAACGGGACACCGAAAACTTATTAAACAGCTTAAATGCCATGATAAATGCTTGCAAAAGAACCCAGCATGTACAAGAAATTGTAGGTCTCTGATATGAAGATTAATTACAAACCTAAGGTGCAAGGAGAATGACATTTCCTCCTAATGTCAGATACGGGAAGGGGCTTGAACAAATTTAATTCAATCAACCTGTGCTGTGTATGGCAAGCTTATCCATGTCATCTGCAAAACTTAGTGAAGATTGCTGCAGGCGGGACTTGAAGCCATGATGCAATTTTGAGATAACAGATTGATCTAGATGTTGCAAACTTCTCCACGCTGTCAATACACCTAATCATCCCATGTATATAATTAACATTATAAACTTGGTATGCATTGAACACTTAGAATTAAGAGAAACAGATTTACCTTTTAGCATAATTTTTCTGTTGTATCAATTATCAGTTCAACGATCAACTTCTCCCATAATGATATCTATGCTACCTTGTATTGTCATAATATCAACCAACTTCATTCTTTTAACTAACTGAGGAAGAATATGCAAATTGATAAAATCTGGTGGACGAATTTTCCATCTCCAAGTTCTGCTCTTGTTTAGATAGACGATTCCATAAGTCGGTGGTTTTTTTAATGTGAAATGCATAATTTTCAATCTGTAGTCAATATTAATTATGACATGAATGAAGATGAGATAAGGTGCATGGACACACTAAGAGGTGAGATCCTATGACACTCAAACAGATCATGCTGACACTGCTAGTAACTTAAAAAGAACTATTTTAGAACTCCAAGTAGTTGGTAGAATGTTCTCCCACGTCATGACTATATATAGCTCTTTCAAGATGAGAATTTCACCTAAATCAAAGACATAATAAGATACTATAATTCAAGTCTACCTTTTGGAGACGGGTTCTTAACTATGATCTCAGTAGAAACAGAGTGCTATCGAGGTCCATTTAGTAAAGAGAAACAGCGAGCGGATCAACATCATTTCTTAAAGATTCCTCTAAGTTTCTTCCTGCAAAGTAAAGATTAAGCATCATGAGCATGCAATTCATTGTAAACCATGAAATGCATATAATAACGAGTAGCACAAGTCTGAGGAAATAAAGCAATGTTAGATTCACATAAATGAACAATACATCAGAAAACGTAAATGAAACTTTAGGCTTCATCAGATGAAGTAGATTTGGAGTGTTACAGGAGTTTTAAGTAGATTTGTACACCAAAATTGAAGATATGGAGTAAAATCCATTAAGTAGCAGCAACAGCACATGTCATGATAATCTTTTTTAGATGAGAGCACGACAGCTTTTCATTCAGATAGCGCACAATTTTAAATTTCAACCAATAATTTCAATTGTGTTAATATGAGCTCCATGTCACGGGCCTAAAATCTAAGGCGGCGTGGGGCAGCGTTGAGGGTCTTGATTACCGCTCAATGCTTCAGCCCAACTCTCTGTCACTGGCGGAAACAGTGAATAACACAAAGGCAAAACACACACAAGAACTGAAAGTAAGAGGAACACGGTTTTGGGAGGCAAGTGCCCTTTTTGATATATCTCCTGAATGTATCTTTACAAGTATACAAGGGTGAATTGAATGAATGATTCTGCCCTCAAGGCTTACACTATTTATAGATGGAAAATATGCCCTAGGCTGGACAGTGGGCCCTATGCATGTGGTTGTCTTTGCTGAACAGCTTGTAGTCATGGACCACAGGCTGGCAGATGTAGTGCTTGGCTTAGCTGGCCTGTGTCCCACGAGCAGATAGGCGCGCGGCTGGTCTCCCACTCTTGTCTGGCAAGCTGGCTGGCAGATTTAGTGCTTGCCTTAGCTGGCCAATGGCCCACGAGCAGAAAGGTGTGCGGCTGGTCTCCCACTCCTGTCTTGCAAGCTGGCCTCCCATTATTGTGCAGACATGTGAGCGGCTGGTCTCCCACTCTTGTCCTGCAAGTTGGCGTCCCACTCTTGTGGACCCTTTGGCATGCTGATTTTGACTAGCGCCTGGCGCTAGTTGCGGGCTGTTTGGTACGGATGGTGGCGGGACGGCACACTCTCCCTCAACTGTTTTGGCGACGACCGCGGCGCCACAGAACTACAAAAATTTGTGGACTTTGTCCTTGAATTGCCACAAGTCTTCGTACGCTTCCCATGTTGCCTCTTCTGGTGGTAGTCCCTTCCAATGGACAAGAAATTGAGCCTTTGAGTTGCCCCAACCTTTGCCTCGGACTAACTGATGGTCAATGATAGCCTCGATTTCTTTGTCCTTAGCAGCAGGAGTCTCAAAGATCCTGGTACGGCTGGCTTGAGCCCGACCCTCGTCTTCCCTGTCTTCAAAGTATGGTTTTAATTGACTCGCATGGAAGACGGGGTATATTCTCAAATGATGAGGCATGTCCAACCGATAAGAGATCTTGCCCACCTTGGCAACGATTTCAAAGGGACCCTCGTATCGTCGAATCAAACTCTGATTCAGGCTCCTTAATGACTTGAACTGTCTCGGATTGAGCTTGACCATGACTTTGTCGCCAATTCTGTAATTTGTCGGACGACGCTTGCGATCAACAAATTTCTTCATTTTCCGAGCAGCCTTGTTAAGATATGACCTAGCCATATCAATTTGTTCCTCCCAGGCCTTGGCCATATGATACGCCCCTGGGTTCCGCAATTCAGCTCTAACAGGCAGTGATTGCGGTGTGTTGGGTTGCTGCCCAGTAGCCAACTCGAACGGGCTCCTCCCTGTCGCCTCGCTGCGTTGCAGGTTGTATGAAAATTGGGCAGTGTCAAGCAACTTGGCCCAATCTTTCTGATTGGCACTAACAAAGTGCCGCAAATATAACTCCAGTAGCGCGTTGACCCTTTCCGTTTGGCCGTCAGTTTGTGGGTGAAAGCTGGTCGAGAAATGTAATTCAGACCCCAGCAAACTGAATAGCTCCTTCCAAAACGCCCCTGTGAATCGTGGGTAGCGGTCACTTATGATATGCCTCGGCACACCCCAATGCTTGACAACGTCCTTTAAAAACAACCTTGCAGCTTCCTTGTCTTTGCAACTAGCCGTGGTGGGGCTGAAAGTTGCATACTTTGAGAACCGATCAACCACCACCATAATGGTGCCAAAGCCCTCAGAATTGGGCAGGCACGTGATAAAATCCATGGTGACGCTGTCCCATGGTCTCTCAGCTACGGGCAATGGCTCAAGTAGGCCTCTAGGTGCCTTGTTCTTTACCTTGTCTTGTTGGCACACAAGACATGTGCGGACATAGACCTCAATGTCATCTCTCTTGCGCGGCCAGTAATATGATGACTCTAGCAACACCATGGTTCGTTTCTGCCCTGGATGTCCTGCCCAGGCCGTGTCATGCCCCTCCTTGATCAGGGTACGCCTAAGATTACCCCATCTTGGCACATAAATGCGCCTACCTGTGGTGTAGAGGACACCGTCGTCTACCCAAAATTTCTTTGTCTTGCCTTGACTAGCCAAGACAAGAAGTTGTTGTGCCACTGGGTCGTGCTGCATGCCCTACTTGATGGCATCAATAATATCACTGCTAGCCGTGTTGACCATAACTGCCAGCACTGCCTTGCGACTCAACGCATCGGCCACAACATTGGACTTCCCTGGCTTATACTCTAGGGTGTAATCAAATTCGGCCAGAAAGTCTTGCCACCGAGCTTGTTTAGGTGACAGCTTCTTTTGAGACTGGAAATAACTTGTCGCCACGTTATCCGTTTTGACAGTAAAGTGTGCCCCCAGCAAGTAATGACGCCAGGTCCTTAGGCAATGGACTACGGCCGTCATCTCCTTCTCTTGGACAGTGTATCTCCGTTCTGTCTCGTTCAACTTTCGGCTTTCAAAGGCTATGGGGTGGCCTTCTTGCATAAGGACACCGCCAATGGCAAAATCTGACGCATCAGTATGGACTTCAAACACCTTGGTGAAGTCGGGTAGAGCCAAGACATGCTCCTTCACAATTGCCTCTTTGAGGCCCTCAAATGCCTCTTGGCACAAAGTTGTCCACTTCCACTCACGACTTTTCTTCAACAAGTCGGTAAGTGGTGCTGCAATGGCTGAATACCCAAGGATAAACCGCCTGTAATAGTTGGCAAGGCCAAGAAAGGACCGAAGTTCAGTTACTTTGGTCGGGACCTCCCAATCTTGAATAGCACTGTTCTTGTCGCTATCCATCCGGATTTCTCCTTGGCTGATTGTATGCCTAAGGAATTGCACTTGTGGCTGGGCAAAAGTGCATTTCTCCCGTTTAACGCACAGGTCATTCTCCCTCAACACTTCGAAAACCTTGTTGAGATGCTCCAAGTGCTCCTCCAAACTGTTGCTGTACACCACGATGTCATCGAGGTAAATCACAACAAACTGATCTAAAAATGGCTGAAAAAGTTTGTTCATCAGTGTGCAAAAACTAGCAGGGGCATTGGTCAATCCGAATGGCATGACTAGCCACTCAAACGCCCCATATCGAGTCACACAAGTAGTCTTCGACTCGTCGCCCTCGGCAATGCGCACTTGATAGTATCCCTTTCTCAGATCCATCTTGGTGAACACCTTGGCTTGTCCTAACCGATCAAACAAATCGGCAATTAAGGGAATGGGGTACTTGTTTTTCACTGTGACCTTGTTAAGGGCACGATAATCAATGCATAGCCTCAACGTTCCCTCTTTCTTCTTTTGGAACAACACGGGTGCTCCAAATGGTGCCTTAGATGGGCGGATATGCCCAGCTTCAAGCAATTCTTTGAGCTGCTTCCTCAGCTCTTCAAGTTCTGGTGGTGCCATGCGATAAGGGGACATGGCAGGTGGCTTGGCTCCTGGAACCAGCTTGATCTGATGGTCAACCTCCCTACGTGGAGGTAACCGTTTGGGTAAGTCACCGGGCATCACGTCCCTGTTCTCCTCAAGGACTTGCTGCACGCATAGGGGTAGTGCTTCCCCTTCCTTGGAACTGCTTCCATCCTCAGTTGCTACAAGAGTCGCAAGAAAGGTTGGTTCTCCTTTCTTAAACCCTTTCACCAATTGCATTGCTGACAAGCGCACGCCCGCTTGATGTACACGAATCAACGGCACGTCGCAAGAACAACTTGGATCTCTAATCAACAGTTGGTTGAGACGCGGTGAAATGAACGCGTTGATCTCATACCAGAAATCTAGACCCAATACGATGTCAAAGACGTCCATCGGGGCTACAGTGAAATCGGTGAACCCTTGCCAATCACCTAAGACGAGATGGACTTTAGGGGCAAATCCATTTACGTCCGTGGGAAGGCAGTTGACTGTCTTCAACAACGAGTCACTGGAAACGTAGGAAAGACTCAGTTCCTTTGCCTTTTATTCTGTAATAAAACAGTGACTCTCTTGGTTTGATTTGGGGTGGCTTGGCCGTGATGGCAGCAAACGTCATATGATTGAACAAGCCTGCCACCTTAGCCTTTGCTTGTTCCACAGCCTCCGTCGTTGCTCCTTGTTCACCGGTCTGAACTCCGGCTTGCGCACCTGCTTGCTTGCTGGCAGCAAGCATTGCGCCAAGTTTGCCCAATGAAGGACAGTTTCTGTAAAGATGGCCTGCTTGTCCACACAAATAACAGCCATCGTTTGGGGTGAAGTTCTTCTTCTTTTCTTCGTAGTTCTTACGAAAATTGGAATTGGAACCTCGATTGCGATCCCGATCTCCTCTGAAATCACGACCCTTGTGGGGGACAAATCTGTTTTTGTCCCCGTTGCCTTGATCAACTTTGGCAGCAACTTGCTTTCCTCGGTTATCTTTCGCCTTGGTATTGTCGGTGCGAAAATCATTTAAGGACTCCGCCACCACAATGGCATCGTCAAGGTTGTTGTTGGCACCTAATTTTGGTTCGACGTGCTTAAAATTAACGTTTTGGGGGGCCCTGATTCGTTAAAGAGCACGAAATACATTTTTTTTTTTACACATTTTACATTTTTTCAACAATTTATTGATGATTATCCTTATTTTAGGAATTTTCTCAATTTATTGTCATTTTTCAAGAATCATTATTTTGCACATGTACAGCGTAATACTACTATTTTTTTTGTGCAATTAATAATTGTTTCTTAATTTTATAGCGATACCTTTTCATATCTTACACATTAATATTTATATTTTATACTTACATTATTATTTATACATGTATTAATTAACTATATTTTAGTACAGCCCGACAGTGCAGAGAAAAGCGGAGCAACTATTTTTTTTTTTAAATGCAGAGCAAAATTCAATCAAATCAAGGTCTCGTCACTTTTTTTTAAAAGTGGACATTTTGAGGTGATGGGTTAGGTTTTGATTAGTTAAAAGAAATAAGGGGACAAAGGGGTATGGCTCTATATATTTTTGGGACTTTATGTTATAAAAGAAGGGGAGGGGTTTAATTTTATGGGGATCCAACACATATTTGCACAACATACACAAGCACATATCAGATCTTCTATTTTCTCTCCCCTAAACCCTAAACCCTAAACATTTTCTTTCTCCCCCCACTTTTCTCTTAGCCGCCGCCCCTCCACGCCGTAGCTTTGAGCTCCGGTGAACTCCGACGCACCCAAAAACAACCCTCTTCCCCGCCACTTCTCTCCCCACTTCGTCTTCCTTTCTCTCTCCATTAACGCTGACCACCACAACCACCGCACAGCCCCCCTTCGTCTCCATTTTTTGCTGCTCCGGTTCACGAAACAGCCACGCTACCCTTCCCCATTTTTCCCTTTCCTCTTCTCCTTCGTTGTCCTCTCTCCACCGCCAAGCCAACCCCGACGAACTCCCACCGTTGGAGCTCCGGTAGAAAACCCACCACGAAACCACCAGCCCACACACCACGTTCACCATTATTCATGACAACGATGAGGTCAAGGGTGAGAATATATCTATGATGACTATGATGAGAATGATTTCATGTTTAACGGTTCCAAGTTTATGATTTCAATGACGATACAAGAATGTTGAACTATTTCTTGATGTCTCAATTTTATTCATGGATGATGACTATTTTTTTTAATATTCCAAAAGTATATGAATTGATGGCCTATGAGATTTATGATCTTATTCTATGTTTTCTCTTAATGCTATTCTTCATTGATAGTCTCACCTTATAATAATTGTTCCTTCAAGGTGAGACAAAGCGACGATGTTTATTCCATAATATAATCGGAGGTTACCGACCTTACGTCACTCCGATGTACTTATGGATTTTACTTGGCTCTCATGCATGCTTTATATATATATGTATGTATTTTCTCACACCGCGCCGCACTATAGTCGGCCGGGCAGGCACGTAGATGTGCACACCACTGCAGTGGACATGTTATGATATTGCCCCGGACGCGGGAGGCCCAGACGCGAGCTAATGATGATAACACCGAGCCTTAATGGCCGGGCATGATATTACATATATGACACCGCGCCTTAATGGCCGGGCATGTTACTATGCATGTTTTTTTTAAAAGGCTAAGCATGCATGACATCCGCGTTATGAGGCATTCAGATGTACATGTTGTCTTTCTTATTCCTTGTTACTTTCCATATCTATATTATGTTGATACTCATGCCTTACATACTTAGTACATTATTCGTACTGGCGTCCCTTCTTGTGGACGCTGCGTTCCATGCCACGCAGGTGTATACAGATGAGTAGAAGATATTGCTAGAAGATGTTCCAGCTGGATTGGCGAGCTCCATTTCTTTCCGGAGTGTTGCCGAGTCAGAGTATCTCTGTTATGGTATATTGATTTATGTTAGAGACTTTGCAGACAGAGAGTCATGTATACAGTATGTCAGTCTTGTAAGCGGCTATTTAAGCCGATGTATCATTATTTATTCTTTACAGATTTTACTTGATCTGAGGAGGATGAGAAGAATATTTTTGAAAAGCTTCCATTATGCATCTCATTTCATGACTTAAGAGTCCAGTGTGATTAGGAGTATAACGAGATCCAGCGGGTTCGCTCGGCTCTAAGTAAGGGTCGGGTGCCCATCATGCCCTATCAGGATTGGGGTGTGACACAATACACCATGAATCTTGCAGAAATTGTCAAACTCTTTATTGCAAAATTCCAAGCCATTATCTGTTCGAAGACACCTGATCTTTCTGCCATACTGATTTTCAATTAATGTCTTCCAATTTTTGAAATTCTCAAAGACATCACTTTTAGCCTTTAAGAAGTATACCCAAACCTTGCATAAAAAATCATCAATGAAAGTAAGAAGATACCTCTTTCCACCCTTGAATGGAACCTGAGATGGACCCCATAAATCTGAATGAATGGAGTCAAGTACTCTTTCGGTTTTGTACTTGCCCGTGCTAAATCTGACCCGTTTCTACTTTCTAAGGACACAATGCCTACAAAAATCAAGTGTACTAATCTTCTCACCTTTCAAAAGGTTTCGGTTGCTCAAAATTGCCAACCCTCTCTCGCTCATGTGACCTAATCTCATATGCCACATATTAGCCTTGTCATCATCTGATAACTGTGAGGTTACAACATTCACAGTACCTAGAATGGTGCTGCCCATAAGTACATTAAGACCACCCTTCAGTTTGTCCTTTAACATGACCAGCAAACCCTTGGTCACCTTGCAGATGCCACCTTCACCCGCATGCTTATATCCGAGCTTATCAAGACTACCAAGAGAGATCAGATTCTTTTTCATATCAGGAACATGTCAAATATTAGACGATGTTCTTATGATGCCGTTATGACACCGTATACGGGCTGAACCAATGCCTGCTATTTCACATACTGCATCATTACCCATAAGTATAGTCCCACTTGTCTGCTCGTAGCTGGTAAACCAATCTTTTCTGAAGCACATGTGAAAGGTACAAGCTGAATCTAAAATCCACTTGTGTGTCTGAATGTCATTTGTTGAAGCAGTTAGCACATAATCTTCTCCAGATATCTGAGCTACCTGAACCGTAGATGCACTGGCTTTTGTTTCATCAATCTTCTTATTCGGGCAATCCCTCTCAAAGTGACCCTTTTGATGACAACCCCAACATTCAACATCCTTCCTACTCACACTTTTTCTAGACTTTGACCTAGCTACTGATTTGCTTGTCCCTCTTTGGCTCGAGCGACCTCTAATTGTCAAACCCTCACCATGGTCTTCTTTCTCACCATTGTTGGTATGGTTTCTTAATTCATCCGAATTCAATGCATATCTTACCATCTGTAACGTGACCACCTCCTTACTGTACATCATTGAATTAACTACGTCTTTGTACGCCGGTGATAATGAAAACTGTAGAGTGCACGCTAGTTCTTCATCTTCCACTTTAATATCAGCATGAGTAAGATCCATAACCAATTTATTAAAAGCATCAGGATGATCTTGTAAAGTTTTACTTGTCTGCATCTTGAAGGTGTGTAAACGTTTCCTTAACATCATTCTAGTTGTTACTAATTTCTTCTGGTAGAGATCTTCAAGTTTCTTCCACAAACTCGCAGCTGTTTTCTCGGTACTGACTTCACATAACACGTTGTCTGATAAGGATAATTGAATTGCGCTAAACACATCCATCTCAATCTTCTGATTCTCGGCCTCTTTCGTATTTTTGGGATACGAGTCGTCCAAAGCATACACTGATCCTTCTCTCCGTAACAACGCCATGATCTGATCTTCCAAATGTTGAAGTTATTACTTCGCTCATCAAAATTCGCTACCTCAAACTTCATATATATCAGTCTCCTCGTCTCCTAGATCTCACGACCTGTAGGCTCTGATACTAATTGTTAGGGCGGAAACGATGAAAAACGCGGTAATTAACGTGGTTCGGATCGATGTGATCCTAGTCCATGGAGAACGGCTGACACTTTTATTAATATAAAGGGAGAAAATAAGTTACAAGATTGAATACTCTTAGGTTCTATGGTTTGTTCTTCTTAATAAATCCTAGCTAGCATGTATTTATACTACTAGGTCTAATCCTTTCCTAGAAAAGTTATAAATTCCAATCACACTCGAAACCAACAAAGAAAAAAGTTTCCTTTTATTTCTTTCCTCTTTTGAGTGGGAATTGGCTTAAATATATTCTCAACTTCACAATAAGTTTAGAAACATGCAATAACCTCGAAGATTAGTGACCCGTTCTCGAACAAGTTTATATGACAACTTATGTATTTATTCTGAAAGGCGATCATCTTATAGTTTATGGTTTTGTTCTTACGGAACCGTACCATTCGTTCTATATGTCATGAATGTTAGTTCTTTTTCCATCATAATTGTTACTTTATTATGGTATATTGGCTAATATTTCATTTGTCTAGTGTGGTTCAAGTTCATCCTGGCATGGATCTGACTTTGCATTATATGATTGGTTTAGCAATCTATTTAAATGAGAAGTTATGCTGAAACTTTAAAAAAAAAATTGATGATCGACAAACTTAACGGTCACAACTTTGAAAGTTAAATATTACAGCTCCTTTATGTGGTTTTATCCATTGCTAGGAGTTCAAGGATCAAACTCCTCCTTTCAAATTAAAAAAGAATAATATATCTTTGAGTTCCTTAATTGAAAGGAGGAAATTATAGGAAAAAAACAAGTTCAACTATAATTTTTTTCATAAGATTTAAATTATAACAGCATATTCGTCCTGCATATTTAATCATTGATTTACGTACTTACGTCTATTTTAAATGAGTATATGTCTAATTTCTTACATATTGCATAGAGAGCTCTACATACATTTCCCAAACGCATGCGTTTTCACATGATTAGTCAACAATTCCTTGGACAGAGAAATAGGAGATTTTCACATGTCTTTCTTTATTTTAGGAAAATCTTCTCCCAGATCAGGTGGATGTGCCACATATTGCACTGACATTAGAAAAGGGGTTTAGGTAACTCAACTGATTAGGGAATGCACTAAAAATCCATGTGTCAGTGCTCGAAAACTTTGAAAATGAGAGATGCAATTTGAAATTCTAATTCTCGTAGAGTATCTACGAATTCTAATTAAAATGTATGTTTTGGTCCCTCTATATAGGAAATATGTTACATTAATACTATTTTTAGCATTATATTACTCTCGTAAATAAAGTAATAATACAAACTTAACATAACACATGAGTATTTAGAAAAGGTAATGGTTGTAAATTGGATTCACAGGTAGATTTAATCACAAGTAAGTACACATTTCTATTAATTGAAAGTTAAATGCGTTTAATTATGTATCACAAAAACCAAAATAAGAAATTTTCAAGTGTTACGGGCTAACTGTACAAATTTCTCAACAAAGAATAAGTCTCCTAATTTGACTCAATTTCGGAAAACAAGTTTAGTCCTTCAAAGTTCAAAGTAGTATTTATTTCCATAAATAAATCGGTTCCTAAACCCAAACTGTTAAAGGAAACGAAACCCAATACTAACACAAAAGAGAAAAAGAATTTGTATATATTCGAATTCGAATCCGAATCCTAATCAATTTAGGAAGCAAAAAACAATTATAAATAGTGGAACTCCTTCTTTGTAAACTAATATCCCAAAGTTTTTTGTTGTTGAATTTCTGAGAACAAAAACAAAGATTTTCTATCTTCATCGATGGCTGGAATTTTGGTGATTTTCGACTTCGACAAGACAATTATCGACGTGGACAGTGATAATTGGGTGGTGGATGAGTTAGGGTTAACTAATATGTTCAATCAACTTCTTCCCATTATGCGTTGGAACTCTTTAATGGATAGGATGATGAAGGAGTTTCATGCACAAGGCAAAACAATTAAACACATTGAAGAAGTACTAAAAAGGGTTCCCATACATTCCAGAATTGTCCCATGCATTAAATCAGCTCATGCATTAGGGTGTGATTTGAGAATAGTAAGTGATGCAAATGTATTCTTCATTGAAACAATCTTGAAACATCTCGGAATAAGGGACTGCTTCTCAGAAATCAACACGAATCCATGCTACGTCGATGAGGAAGATAACAGGGTTCGAATCTTCCCTTACGATGATTTTCATGGCTGCAATAATCCGTGCCCTCCCAACATGTGCAAAGGTTTGATATTAGAAAGAATAATGCAAGCCGAAGGCAATAATAAAAGAATGATCTATATTGGTGATGGAAGTGGCGATTTCTGCCCTAGTTTGAAGCTCAGAGAAGGAGATTTCGTCATGCCAAGAAAAGATTTCCCAGCCTGGAATTTGATAAAAGAAAATACGACGCTAGTAAAAGCACCGGTCCACGAGTGGACTGATGGAGAAGAGCTTGAGAGAATACTGCTACAACTGATTAACGGAATCACTGTTGAAGAAAGCCAATAATTATCAGTTGAATGCAAGTTCCACACTATGTCCAAAGCATCTCACACCTTTGACCGAGCCTATCAACATATACTACGAGTGGATTGATGAATGTGAACGTGCATATCAATAACAGACACGTTCTAGAGCAAGTTTAACAACGAACCTCGTATTATGAAAGACGGGACGGCCATATTATAGTATATAATTTTGTTCTTAAAGGGACCAAGTCATGTATGTTACTATTTTTATTTTTATTTCTTTGTGTCATAGTAGTTGCTTTTTAATAATATGTATTGCCTTAATATTTCAGCTATTACATATCAACGTTGAAATCTAAACCAATTTCTTTCGTCACGTTGCAGCTCATATAAAATAATACTAGATGTGGTAAAGAGTCAAAGATTTACACGTCAAAGGCAAGCTCTGAAATTTCATTCCTTCAAATTAACAATTCTGATATGAATTAGGACAAAGAAGAACAATGGGAAACGTCTGATTCATGTAGACATATCTTTCTCATTCAAAGGCAACAGAGAACATTTCAAAGATGCCTTAAACAAAAGGGCCTTCCCCAACAAAAATCAACTTTCAGACTCGGAACTTAGTCCAATTGCTACATATGAATACACCAACGGTTGCATGCACATATGAACACTTTCATAGACTCTGAACCTAGTCCAACTGCTACATATGAACACACCAACGGTTGCTACATAGGAATACACCAATGGTACTGGTAATGCTTTCACTATATATTTACAAGAAATGAACACGTCGAAGTCATTGGGAATATTTCTTTCACTGCATTGGATATCAAAGATACCAAACCAAACTATTCTATCTATCCTCCCTGTGGAGTTAGCTGAGCAATGGACGAAATTTAAGAATTCTCAAAAGTATTTCCATGAATGGAAACAGTCGCAATCTTTCCCCTCACATCCATGGTAGGAGCTGTTAGAAAAGCCAATGATTGGCCATGCTTGGCTTGAGCTACACTGATCATAGTCTCCCATATTCTTAAGTCTTAAAGTCTTCCATATGTCATCAATTACTGCTGTCACTCGGGTCTAGGTTGGATTTCCTTGCGAGTTGTGTAGAATTTTCGTTCAATATATCTTTAAGTCGAGCTATTTTGGACCCACTAAACACAAATCTTCTAGCTACAATTCTCACTTCCATACCTACAGCTAGCTGAACACTCACCTTAAAATCCCTCTTGGCACCAACCTGCATTGCATACTTAACAGTTATAATTAGAAAATGGAGTAGCTCTAATGAGCATCTAAAAGTGGATGTAATGCAAAATATAACCAAGGAAGACAATCAAAATATACAGTATCTTTTTTATTGTACAAAGACCATTAAATATCTGTTATGACTTTTATGAATACCAGATGACTAAACAAGGAAAAGAGGAAAGCAAGCAACCTTCATCAGTATAAACATAAAAGTATTAAGAAAAAAAGGTAATTGATGAGAATAAGTGGCAGAGCCGAGCAAAGCAAATAATAAGAGAAAATATTGTTGTTTTGATCCAAACTTGCAAATAAGGTTATCTCATATGAAGCAAACTTAATGAAGAAGCCCAAACAATACAAAGTCATTGAGACAATAAGGTCAAACATGTCCCAAAAGAAGTACAGTACAGTACATGTTTCGGCAATTTCCTTTTGTATTGTGGTTCATTCAGGATCATTATTGATAAAACACAATGTACATATTCATTTGTTCATTCTTTAGACTGTCGGATGAGTTTGCATTGTGAATTAAAGCAGCGCGGAATGGTTCCCAACCCCTATCTTTTGGTACAAATAAATTGTTCATTCATCAGGTGCATTTCCTATTTCTATAAATCTCGTTACTGTGTAAAGGGTATTTTATTCCCTTTAGCAGATATGGGAGCTTTGTTGTCTCTATTTTCTTTTGTGTGGAGTTCTTATTTGTACTAGCGACTCTTCGTATGAATGTTGTTTATTTCAGAAAACTACATCAAACAAACCTTATACCTGTATAATCATATCAATGAACTGTTACTTTCTCAAAAAAGATAATTGTAGCAATGAAGAACCTGCACCATTGTAATTGAAATAACCTACTTCACCATGCAATCACTAATTTTCTTTGCATGCTTTTACAGATTAGCATCTATAAAAGATACGAGGGAAGAACAGACTAACATTTTGTTGCAACTTTTTTTGCATCGAACTATTTTGCCTTATTTCAAGCAAGTGTCATAACCATGTTAGGTTCCTGATTTAAGAGCAAAGGATGAAAGAATAAAACATGAGTAAAGATAATATGTATTAGTAAAGCACAACGGTTTATGCTTAATTGGAGAGTGCATACATTTTAGTCGAGCTTCAAAGAGTGTTCCACTAAGTGCAAGTTCAACCTTAAAAAGCTGGTAATACATAAATTCAGGTTCCTTCACAAGCTAATGAAAGCATAATATTCATGTCATTTATATCTATAAAGAAAAATACAAAAAAATATACTAACTTCTTATGTTAAGAATGAATGAAATCTAGTAAAATCTATTAATTCCTGATTCGATTTGAATGTACAATGATTCGGGAAATAAGATTTTCCTTTTCCTAAAACAGGGAAAAATACATCCCCTTCTGAGAATAGGAAGAGCAACTAATGTTTGGAGATTTAAGCAACGACCTAAGTGTGTTTTTTACACAGTGTCCCTTTGAAAGTGGTATTATCAGCCCCTCTTGACTCTATATAGGCAGTTGTATCAATTTTTAGAATCTAGCAAATTGCATGGATCTCTTGAAACTTTTGTTGGATGTAGTTGGGATATATACTATTAACCTGTGTCGCTTGCATTATTTCATTTCCATATCGCTTTGAATCTCTTATCCGAATCTCTTAACCTTATCTGACTTCTTTTTATGCTTTTATTGAGCCGAGGGTCTTTCGGAAACAGCCGTCCTACCTTGGTAGGAGTAAGGTCTGCGTACACTCTACCCTCCCCAGACCCCATGATGTGGGATTTCACTGGGTTGTTGTTGTTGTTGTTGTTGTTGTTGTTGTGTTTAATAAAGAGTTAAATAGATCATGTACTAGTATGTGTGTCCTTTACTTAAATAGTAGATGATTTAGTGTATAGAGTTTAGCTTATACACGGAAGATTAAATCGTCGGTTCTTATAAGTATAAAATTTATGTTCACAATCTAAGATGGAAATTGGACAAAGCCATCGGTATGATTGTAGCACGAGATTAATATAATGTATCTTCATTATGGGAACGGTATAGTTCCGTCTTCTTATGCTAGTACATTTTGTATGTATTGAACGGACCAAGTAGAGATAAGTGTTTTTGTACTGAATATATAAAACAAATTCTCTAGATCATTAAATGTACTTATACTCTTAATCTTGATATGATCATTATGATCAATGTGATTTGTTCATTTGTGAAATAATAATCAATTGATAGAATCCATGTCTCGACTTTGAGATTGATGATACCCCTTTATGGATGCTTATAAGTCTCATGTGAAAAACCCTGCAGGTGGATTTTGTATCCGTCACATGATATAGGTTAAGCAGAAATATAAAGGATTTAATTAGTCAATAAATTAAATTGTCAATAATTTAATTTAATTGATTGGTATCTGTAATCTTAACATGGGGAGTTAAATAAGATTTTTAGTGGAATAATTCGTAATTTATTATGGTAGGATTAATTCAGATATTTCGAATTAATTCCATAATAGGAAGTCTCGTTAATTAAATTCTGTGGTCCCTACTGTGCCCGAATAATAAAGAATTAAATGGAATATTATTTCTTTGTGGAAAATAAAGACCCAACAGGTTTTGGAAAAGAGTGAAAAACCCTAAACCTGTAGTTATAAAATTGGGGTCTTATTCCATAAGGAGGCTAAGGGTTTTAGAAGTTTCTTCAACTTTTCCATAGAAATTCGCCCACACGAATTTCGCAAATTCTGGTGTTATTCGGATTACACAACAGAAGACTGTGGAACTGAAGGATGAACACGTGAACAACTTTTGCTCGTGCTTGAAAGTTCGATTTGCAGCCGCGGTCACGCTCCAAGAGATAAATATCGATTTTACGTTTGATTAAATTTTTTTATTATGTGTTGTCTATATTACATGCAAGTTCAATCCTGGCTATTTGCTTCCGCTGCGTATGTCTGTATTCCATCACATCAAGCAGTGGATAACTTGAGAATCAATACTACTACGCTTCTGATCTCTAGGTTGATATATGATGGTTTTAGTAACTTCTAAAAATAATAGGGAGCTTAAGATCTCCTCAAGGAAAGTGGAATTTGTTAAAAGAGTAACTAAATACCTTTAAAATTAGCTTGCAAAGATAAACGGGACACCGAAAACTTATTAAACAGCTTAAATGCCATGATAAATGCTTGCAAAAGAACCCAGCATGTACAAGAAATTGTAGGTCTCTGATATGAAGATTAATTACAAACCTAAGGTGCAAGGAGAATGACATTTCCTCCTAATGTCAGATACGGGAAGGGGCTTGAACAAATTTAATTCAATCAACCTGTGCTGTGTATGGCAAGCTTATCCATGTCATCTGCAAAACTTAGTGAAGATTGCTGCAGGCGGGACTTGAAGCCATGATGCAATTTTGAGATAACAGATTGATCTAGATGTTGCAAACTTCTCCACGCTGTCAATACACCTAATCATCCCATGTATATAATTAACATTATAAACTTGGTATGCATTGAACACTTAGAATTAAGAGAAACAGATTTACCTTTTAGCATAATTTTTCTGTTGTATCAATTATCAGTTCAACGATCAACTTCTCCCATAATGATATCTATGCTACCTTGTATTGTCATAATATCAACCAACTTCATTCTTTTAACTAACTGAGGAAGAATATGCAAATTGATAAAATCTGGTGGACGAATTTTCCATCTCCAAGTTCTGCTCTTGTTTAGATAGACGATTCCATAAGTCGGTGGTTTTTTTAATGTGAAATGCATAATTTTCAATCTGTAGTCAATATTAATTATGACATGAATGAAGATGAGATAAGGTGCATGGACACACTAAGAGGTGAGATCCTATGACACTCAAACAGATCATGCTGACACTGCTAGTAACTTAAAAAGAACTATTTTAGAACTCCAAGTAGTTGGTAGAATGTTCTCCCACGTCATGACTATATATAGCTCTTTCAAGATGAGAATTTCACCTAAATCAAAGACATAATAAGATACTATAATTCAAGTCTACCTTTTGGAGACGGGTTCTTAACTATGATCTCAGTAGAAACAGAGTGCTATCGAGGTCCATTTAGTAAAGAGAAACAGCGAGCGGATCAACATCATTTCTTAAAGATTCCTCTAAGTTTCTTCCTGCAAAGTAAAGATTAAGCATCATGAGCATGCAATTCATTGTAAACCATGAAATGCATATAATAACGAGTAGCACAAGTCTGAGGAAATAAAGCAATGTTAGATTCACATAAATGAACAATACATCAGAAAACGTAAATGAAACTTTAGGCTTCATCAGATGAAGTAGATTTGGAGTGTTACAGGAGTTTTAAGTAGATTTGTACACCAAAATTGAAGATATGGAGTAAAATCCATTAAGTAGCAGCAACAGCACATGTCATGATAATCTTTTTTAGATGAGAGCACGACAGCTTTTCATTCAGATAGCGCACAATTTTAAATTTCAACCAATAATTTCAATTGTGTTAATATGAGCTCCATGTCACGGGCCTAAAATCTAAGGCGGCGTGGGGCAGCGTTGAGGGTCTTGATTACCGCTCAATGCTTCAGCCCAACTCTCTGTCACTGGCGGAAACAGTGAATAACACAAAGGCAAAACACACACAAGAACTGAAAGTAAGAGGAACACGGTTTTGGGAGGCAAGTGCCCTTTTTGATATATCTCCTGAATGTATCTTTACAAGTATACAAGGGTGAATTGAATGAATGATTCTGCCCTCAAGGCTTACACTATTTATAGATGGAAAATATGCCCTAGGCTGGACAGTGGGCCCTATGCATGTGGTTGTCTTTGCTGAACAGCTTGTAGTCATGGACCACAGGCTGGCAGATGTAGTGCTTGGCTTAGCTGGCCTGTGTCCCACGAGCAGATAGGCGCGCGGCTGGTCTCCCACTCTTGTCTGGCAAGCTGGCTGGCAGATTTAGTGCTTGCCTTAGCTGGCCAATGGCCCACGAGCAGAAAGGTGTGCGGCTGGTCTCCCACTCCTGTCTTGCAAGCTGGCCTCCCATTATTGTGCAGACATGTGAGCGGCTGGTCTCCCACTCTTGTCCTGCAAGTTGGCGTCCCACTCTTGTGGACCCTTTGGCATGCTGATTTTGACTAGCGCCTGGCGCTAGTTGCGGGCTGTTTGGTACGGATGGTGGCGGGACGGCACACTCTCCCTCAACTGTTTTGGCGACGACCGCGGCGCCACAGAACTACAAAAATTTGTGGACTTTGTCCTTGAATTGCCACAAGTCTTCGTACGCTTCCCATGTTGCCTCTTCTGGTGGTAGTCCCTTCCAATGGACAAGAAATTGAGCCTTTGAGTTGCCCCAACCTTTGCCTCGGACTAACTGATGGTCAATGATAGCCTCGATTTCTTTGTCCTTAGCAGCAGGAGTCTCAAAGATCCTGGTACGGCTGGCTTGAGCCCGACCCTCGTCTTCCCTGTCTTCAAAGTATGGTTTTAATTGACTCGCATGGAAGACGGGGTATATTCTCAAATGATGAGGCATGTCCAACCGATAAGAGATCTTGCCCACCTTGGCAACGATTTCAAAGGGACCCTCGTATCGTCGAATCAAACTCTGATTCAGGCTCCTTAATGACTTGAACTGTCTCGGATTGAGCTTGACCATGACTTTGTCGCCAATTCTGTAATTTGTCGGACGACGCTTGCGATCAACAAATTTCTTCATTTTCCGAGCAGCCTTGTTAAGATATGACCTAGCCATATCAATTTGTTCCTCCCAGGCCTTGGCCATATGATACGCCCCTGGGTTCCGCAATTCAGCTCTAACAGGCAGTGATTGCGGTGTGTTGGGTTGCTGCCCAGTAGCCAACTCGAACGGGCTCCTCCCTGTCGCCTCGCTGCGTTGCAGGTTGTATGAAAATTGGGCAGTGTCAAGCAACTTGGCCCAATCTTTCTGATTGGCACTAACAAAGTGCCGCAAATATAACTCCAGTAGCGCGTTGACCCTTTCCGTTTGGCCGTCAGTTTGTGGGTGAAAGCTGGTCGAGAAATGTAATTCAGACCCCAGCAAACTGAATAGCTCCTTCCAAAACGCCCCTGTGAATCGTGGGTAGCGGTCACTTATGATATGCCTCGGCACACCCCAATGCTTGACAACGTCCTTTAAAAACAACCTTGCAGCTTCCTTGTCTTTGCAACTAGCCGTGGTGGGGCTGAAAGTTGCATACTTTGAGAACCGATCAACCACCACCATAATGGTGCCAAAGCCCTCAGAATTGGGCAGGCACGTGATAAAATCCATGGTGACGCTGTCCCATGGTCTCTCAGCTACGGGCAATGGCTCAAGTAGGCCTCTAGGTGCCTTGTTCTTTACCTTGTCTTGTTGGCACACAAGACATGTGCGGACATAGACCTCAATGTCATCTCTCTTGCGCGGCCAGTAATATGATGACTCTAGCAACACCATGGTTCGTTTCTGCCCTGGATGTCCTGCCCAGGCCGTGTCATGCCCCTCCTTGATCAGGGTACGCCTAAGATTACCCCATCTTGGCACATAAATGCGCCTACCTGTGGTGTAGAGGACACCGTCGTCTACCCAAAATTTCTTTGTCTTGCCTTGACTAGCCAAGACAAGAAGTTGTTGTGCCACTGGGTCGTGCTGCATGCCCTACTTGATGGCATCAATAATATCACTGCTAGCCGTGTTGACCATAACTGCCAGCACTGCCTTGCGACTCAACGCATCGGCCACAACATTGGACTTCCCTGGCTTATACTCTAGGGTGTAATCAAATTCGGCCAGAAAGTCTTGCCACCGAGCTTGTTTAGGTGACAGCTTCTTTTGAGACTGGAAATAACTTGTCGCCACGTTATCCGTTTTGACAGTAAAGTGTGCCCCCAGCAAGTAATGACGCCAGGTCCTTAGGCAATGGACTACGGCCGTCATCTCCTTCTCTTGGACAGTGTATCTCCGTTCTGTCTCGTTCAACTTTCGGCTTTCAAAGGCTATGGGGTGGCCTTCTTGCATAAGGACACCGCCAATGGCAAAATCTGACGCATCAGTATGGACTTCAAACACCTTGGTGAAGTCGGGTAGAGCCAAGACATGCTCCTTCACAATTGCCTCTTTGAGGCCCTCAAATGCCTCTTGGCACAAAGTTGTCCACTTCCACTCACGACTTTTCTTCAACAAGTCGGTAAGTGGTGCTGCAATGGCTGAATACCCAAGGATAAACCGCCTGTAATAGTTGGCAAGGCCAAGAAAGGACCGAAGTTCAGTTACTTTGGTCGGGACCTCCCAATCTTGAATAGCACTGTTCTTGTCGCTATCCATCCGGATTTCTCCTTGGCTGATTGTATGCCTAAGGAATTGCACTTGTGGCTGGGCAAAAGTGCATTTCTCCCGTTTAACGCACAGGTCATTCTCCCTCAACACTTCGAAAACCTTGTTGAGATGCTCCAAGTGCTCCTCCAAACTGTTGCTGTACACCACGATGTCATCGAGGTAAATCACAACAAACTGATCTAAAAATGGCTGAAAAAGTTTGTTCATCAGTGTGCAAAAACTAGCAGGGGCATTGGTCAATCCGAATGGCATGACTAGCCACTCAAACGCCCCATATCGAGTCACACAAGTAGTCTTCGACTCGTCGCCCTCGGCAATGCGCACTTGATAGTATCCCTTTCTCAGATCCATCTTGGTGAACACCTTGGCTTGTCCTAACCGATCAAACAAATCGGCAATTAAGGGAATGGGGTACTTGTTTTTCACTGTGACCTTGTTAAGGGCACGATAATCAATGCATAGCCTCAACGTTCCCTCTTTCTTCTTTTGGAACAACACGGGTGCTCCAAATGGTGCCTTAGATGGGCGGATATGCCCAGCTTCAAGCAATTCTTTGAGCTGCTTCCTCAGCTCTTCAAGTTCTGGTGGTGCCATGCGATAAGGGGACATGGCAGGTGGCTTGGCTCCTGGAACCAGCTTGATCTGATGGTCAACCTCCCTACGTGGAGGTAACCGTTTGGGTAAGTCACCGGGCATCACGTCCCTGTTCTCCTCAAGGACTTGCTGCACGCATAGGGGTAGTGCTTCCCCTTCCTTGGAACTGCTTCCATCCTCAGTTGCTACAAGAGTCGCAAGAAAGGTTGGTTCTCCTTTCTTAAACCCTTTCACCAATTGCATTGCTGACAAGCGCACGCCCGCTTGATGTACACGAATCAACGGCACGTCGCAAGAACAACTTGGATCTCTAATCAACAGTTGGTTGAGACGCGGTGAAATGAACGCGTTGATCTCATACCAGAAATCTAGACCCAATACGATGTCAAAGACGTCCATCGGGGCTACAGTGAAATCGGTGAACCCTTGCCAATCACCTAAGACGAGATGGACTTTAGGGGCAAATCCATTTACGTCCGTGGGAAGGCAGTTGACTGTCTTCAACAACGAGTCACTGGAAACGTAGGAAAGACTCAGTTCCTTTGCCTTTTATTCTGTAATAAAACAGTGACTCTCTTGGTTTGATTTGGGGTGGCTTGGCCGTGATGGCAGCAAACGTCATATGATTGAACAAGCCTGCCACCTTAGCCTTTGCTTGTTCCACAGCCTCCGTCGTTGCTCCTTGTTCACCGGTCTGAACTCCGGCTTGCGCACCTGCTTGCTTGCTGGCAGCAAGCATTGCGCCAAGTTTGCCCAATGAAGGACAGTTTCTGTAAAGATGGCCTGCTTGTCCACACAAATAACAGCCATCGTTTGGGGTGAAGTTCTTCTTCTTTTCTTCGTAGTTCTTACGAAAATTGGAATTGGAACCTCGATTGCGATCCCGATCTCCTCTGAAATCACGACCCTTGTGGGGGACAAATCTGTTTTTGTCCCCGTTGCCTTGATCAACTTTGGCAGCAACTTGCTTTCCTCGGTTATCTTTCGCCTTGGTATTGTCGGTGCGAAAATCATTTAAGGACTCCGCCACCACAATGGCATCGTCAAGGTTGTTGTTGGCACCTAATTTTGGTTCGACGTGCTTAAAATTAACGTTTTGGGGGGCCCTGATTCGTTAAAGAGCACGAAATACATTTTTTTTTTTACACATTTTACATTTTTTCAACAATTTATTGATGATTATCCTTATTTTAGGAATTTTCTCAATTTATTGTCATTTTTCAAGAATCATTATTTTGCACATGTACAGCGTAATACTACTATTTTTTTTGTGCAATTAATAATTGTTTCTTAATTTTATAGCGATACCTTTTCATATCTTACACATTAATATTTATATTTTATACTTACATTATTATTTATACATGTATTAATTAACTATATTTTAGTACAGCCCGACAGTGCAGAGAAAAGCGGAGCAACTATTTTTTTTTTTAAATGCAGAGCAAAATTCAATCAAATCAAGGTCTCGTCACTTTTTTTTAAAAGTGGACATTTTGAGGTGATGGGTTAGGTTTTGATTAGTTAAAAGAAATAAGGGGACAAAGGGGTATGGCTCTATATATTTTTGGGACTTTATGTTATAAAAGAAGGGGAGGGGTTTAATTTTATGGGGATCCAACACATATTTGCACAACATACACAAGCACATATCAGATCTTCTATTTTCTCTCCCCTAAACCCTAAACCCTAAACATTTTCTTTCTCCCCCCACTTTTCTCTTAGCCGCCGCCCCTCCACGCCGTAGCTTTGAGCTCCGGTGAACTCCGACGCACCCAAAAACAACCCTCTTCCCCGCCACTTCTCTCCCCACTTCGTCTTCCTTTCTCTCTCCATTAACGCTGACCACCACAACCACCGCACAGCCCCCCTTCGTCTCCATTTTTTGCTGCTCCGGTTCACGAAACAGCCACGCTACCCTTCCCCATTTTTCCCTTTCCTCTTCTCCTTCGTTGTCCTCTCTCCACCGCCAAGCCAACCCCGACGAACTCCCACCGTCGGAGCTCCGGTAGAAAACCCACCACGAAACCACCAGCCCACACACCACGTTGCTGCTATCTTCCTCTCCCTTCTAACGATTTTTTTTTTGTGTGTGTGTTTTGCTTTTGTTTTTTTTTTCTTTTCCCGATCTGGATGGAGTTGTTATGCTCTGGTGACTAGTTGTTCTCCGACGACCATGGCTGCCCCATTTTTTACTACATTTTTCATCACTGCTGTTGTTACATAAAACCACTGCTAGATTTATTATTGTCTTAAGAAACTGAAATGTCTGCTTCAAGTAATTAATTAAAAGGTACTACTACTGCAATAGGGTAATAGGGGCCATGTTCTTCCATAAAAGTACAAATGAAAAGGAAGACACAATGGTGGGGTATTTTTTGCATTAATTGGTGGGGTATTTTATTGGGGCTTGAAATGCTGAAAAATAGCAGGAAAAGCTCATGGGCTATGAGGCCTTTTTATAGTAGGGGTCTACTTCTTTGTTTATAGTTCATTTTTTTTTATTGCTGCTGTTGTAATATAGCTATGACTAATTTGCTATTGGTTTTGTACGACATTCATCTCTGTTATGTTGCATTCGGATTGATTTTACATTTCTTTTACTAAATAAATGTTGGCTTTGTGCAAAAAAAAAAAAAAAAACTTTTGGCGGTCAATGGTACTGTTAACTTTTTTATCGCATTCAGTTAAATTCATTTGGGCGAATACTAAACCCAAATGGCCGATGAAGAAATTTCCGTCGATTTCCAAGGCCTTCCATGTACAAAGACGGGTTTTTATTTTAAGTTTATTCATTATTTCTTTAATTCATCCGATAGTTATTTATTTTCTTACTAACATTTTTATTAAGTCTCATGCAGGTATCCGGAGTTACTTTTTGAAGATGACACTCAAAAGAAGTTCAAATAGCTTCTTAAATTCTCTGTTTATATTTTTTTTACATTCTTAAATTATACAAGCATAACATATAGTGAAACTTTACTTTTTAGGGTGCAGGTTGGTGGTATTTGTTTATGATCTGCTTAGGTGATTTAAATTTTATGTGTTTTAGACAAATCAATATTAGACAGTTATTATTTTTGTAGCTAATATTCTTATAGTTATCATGTTTCGCTAGAGTTTTAATTCAATAGCTTAGCACACTTAAGTAAATAAATAGGGTGATTTGCCTCAATATTTAGGCTTTAGAATGTACTCTCATAATTAATTGATTAGGCGTACATACTTAGCTAGTTAAATTAGTTAACTCACCTTGAGTAATTTCATGTCCATTCTTTATACCCTTTTCACATACCCAAGCTTCTAAGTTGCACATAACGTTTTTTAAAATAATTATTATATCACATATGTATAAAATACGTATTGCATGATTATTTATGTGAATAGTCATATTAGTTATTCTTTAGTCTAAATTCTATTAATTTTTGTAAATAATAATCAAGCATTTTTACACATCCCTCGTATAGTTAAATTGGTCCAGTCGGGAACCACATTTGTGGATTCTGAAGGATGTCTAACACCTTCCCTTCGGAATAATTTGAACCCTTACCTAGAATCTCACTTATTTTCGTAGACCATGTTAAGCTGCATATATTAATAATTTATAGGTACCCTAGTATACCTTAAATGCTAGGTGGCGACTATGTACATAATTAATTATTTCAGAGCTCCATAAGTTGTGCTTTGTTTAGCCTCGGTTAAAATGAGGTGCAACAGTTGTCGACTTGACGTCTTTGTAACTCCTGTTTGGCCCAGTTTTGGAGGCCATCCAAGAAGTAGAACAACAAATCCTCGCTGTTCATGCTTGGGATTTGAAGAGTGAGCTTTGTGAACTCCTTCACGTACTCGCGGATGGAGGATGTTTGCTTGAGCTCCCTCAACTTTCGACGGGCCTCGTGCACAACATTTAGGGGGTAAAACTGCCGCTTTAACTCCCTCTTGAACTGTTCCCAATCCTCGATGGAACACGTTCCTTTCTCTATGTCCGCCTTCTTCCTACGCCACCATAATGCGGCTGTTTCGCTCAAATACATGGCTGCTGTCCGGATACGAATAGCTTCGTCATTTATGTTGACGTGCTCAAAGTACGTATCCATTTGCCAAATGAAGTCTTCCACATCTTGAGCGTTCTTTTCACCCTTGAAATATCTGGGTTTAGGAACCTCTATGCGGGTTTCCCGAATGTGGACTGGACCAGCACCGTTTCTGAGCTGGGCCGCTTCCAGTTGCGTTTCCAAGGTCTCTTCCTTTGCTTGCAAACCGGCCAGCGCCTCCATGAGCCTGAGCTCAAGGCCGGTCAGCGCCTCCTTGTGCTCGTCGCTCTCTGTTTTATGCTCGTTTTGGACTTGCTCTAATCCATCAAGAGCTATTGACTCAAGAGAATTTAAATTCCCTTGTAAGGTATCAAACCGCTGGTTCAAGGCGAATAGACCAGCCTCTGTGTGGATGATTTTCTCCACCAGTGTGTTCGACACCGAACTTTCACTCGCCTCACCCATGGTAAGTGGCTGAGAGGTCAGCCCTTCGGATGCAACAGCGGGTAGCCCTCTGACTTGGCTTTTGTCCCGTTGTTTCTTCTGTTTAGTCGCCCTCTTGGTAGGGGACTTGTCTCCACCGTGGTGCTCGTCGTAAACAGCTTCTTCGTTGTTGTTAGCCATGATTGTAACTCGCTCTGATACCACTTGTCACGGGCCTAAAATCTAAGGCGGCGTGGGGCAGCGTTGAGGGTCTTGATTACCGCTCAATGCTTCAGCCCAACTCTCTGTCACTGGCGGAAACAGTGAATAACACAAAGGCAAAACACACACAAGAACTGAAAGTAAGAGGAACACGGTTTTGGGAGGCAAGTGTCGTTTTTGATATATCTCCTGAATGTATCTTTACAAGTATACAAGGGTGAATTGAATGAATGATTCTGCCCTCAAGGCTTACACTATTTATAGATGGAAAATATGCCCTAGGCTGGACAGTGGGCCCTATGCATGTGGCTGTCTTTGCTGAACAGCTTGTAGTCATGGACCACAGGCTGGCAGATGTAGTGCTTGGCTTAGCTGGCCTGTGGCCCACGAGCAGACAGGCGCGCGGCTGGTCTCCCACTCTTGTCGGGCAAGCTGGCTGGCAGATTTAGTGCTTGCCTTAGTTGGCCAGTGGCCCACGAGCAGAAAGGTGTGCGGCTGGTCTCCCACTCCTGTCTTGCAAGCTGGCCTCCCATTATTGTGCAGACATGTGAGCGGCTGGTCTCCCACTCTTGTCCTGCAAGTTGGCGTCCCACTCTTGTGGACCCTTTGGCATGCTGATTTTGACTAGCGCCTGGCGCTAGTTGCGGGCTGTTTGGTACGGATGGTGGCGGGACGGCACATCCAGGTTCATTGCACAAATCAGAATTGCCACTAAATATGTACTTCATACATCAGTATTCCCAAATAAATTCACTGTTGGGCTGTTACGCCTGCAAAGCTTTTCAATTATTATTTACTATTTTACTTTCTTAGCTTTAATTTTTTTTTTCCTTTTGAGCTTCCACTGGCAGTATAGGCTTATAGCGTTTTTCATATTCTTTGTTTCTTTATAAAGCTACATAGCACAATGAGTATATCATTTTATCCCTTTTCTTATTCTTTTCAGTAAGAATTTTCATACCATCAGGAAACCCAACTTAACGAGGTTCCTCCTTCTTTTCACTTTCTTTGACAAAATTATGGTTTCCTTAATAAGATCGAGAATTTGACATGTTCTGTTTGCTTATTAGTTCACATGTTTACCCAAAAACTTATGTGCACTTACATAAAAAATTTATCTTGCAATTTGTTGTTATACTTTCTATATATACACCAGATGTAGGAAAGAATAGGAAGAGAATATTTTTCTTAGAGAATGCTCAAGTTGTATTAGGCTACTTAAGGCCACTTGAGATGATTATATCATCAATTATATCTCTATTTATACTACTCAAAAAACCAATTCAAAAATCTTTCACAAATAACTAGATACATGTATCACAAACTTTTAAAAGATTTCTTGAAAAACTAAGAGATAATATTAAAAGACTAAATGATATTCTTGAAACAATAAAGAACTCCTAGAAAACATAAAAGTTAAGGATAGTATCCTTGTGAATGCATTAATTCCAACACTCCCCCTTAATGCATTTGCTTGACAACTCCAATGTGTTCTCGAAGATAGCAAAACTTTTCTCTAGGAAGTGCTTTGGTGAAGATGTCAGCAAGTTGTTCTCCTGTCTGGCAATAATGCAACTGAATTTCACCTTTCTCTTGTGCTTCTCAGATAAAATGGTACTTGATGGAAATATGTTTCGATCTTTCATGGTTGACCGGATTCTTGGCAATGGCAATCGCTGATTTGTTATCGCAATACAAAACAGTCCCTTCTTTTTGTTTTTCACCAATATCTTCAAGAATTCTCCTAAGCCAAATAGCTTGAGAAGTAGCCTTAGCTGCTGAGACATATTCTGCTTCGGCAGTGGATTGAGCAACAACACTTTGCTTTTTTGACAACCAAGAACAAATGCTTGAACCAAATAAGAAAGCATAACCAGAAGTACTCTTCATGTCATCTATACTTCCAGCCCAGTCACTATCAGAATAGCCAATTAAGTCCAAATCTCCATCAAATTTGTACATTATCCCATAATCCATTGTTCCTTGCAAGTAGCGTAGAACACGCTTTGCAGCTCCAAAATGCACTTGGCTTGGTTCTTGCATGAATCTGGATAATAAACTAGCAGCAAACATAATGTCAGGTCTTGTTGAAGTAAGATATAGCAGGCTTCCAATCAAGCTCCTGTAAAGTGAGCTATTAGCTTTCTTTGCTCTATCATCTGTTCTGAATTTCTCATTTGCTACTAATGATATGGCCACAGACCTGCAATCCATCATTTTAAATTTTTGAAGAATACTTTTAGTATACTTCTTTTGAGAAATAAAAATTCCTTCTTTCACTTGAGAAACTTCAATTCCCAAGAAATAATGTAGCAACCCAAGATCACTCATTTCATAGGTTTGCATCATATCTTGCTTGAATTCCTGCATCATCTTCCGATCATTTCCTGTAAAAATCAGATCATCCACAAAGAGGCAAACAATGACAATGCTGCCATGTTCTTGCTTCACATACAAAGTGGATTTGCTTTTACTTCTCTGAAAATTATTTTTCAGAAAGTATGTATCAATTTCATTGTACCAGGCTCTTGGCGCTTGCTTCGCCCATAAAGAGCCTTTTTTAGCCTGGTTGCTCAACATAAATTTCTTCATCAAGTTTTCCATTTAGAAATGCAGACTTAACATCAAGTTGAAAAATCTTCCATTTCTTTTGTGCAGCAACAGCAATCAAAGTTCTAATTGTCTCAAGACGTGCAACTGGAGAGAAAGTTTCGTCGAAATCAATACCTGGCTTTTGAGTGAAACCTCTAGCAACCAACCTTGCTTTGTGCTTTTGAATTTCTCCTTCTTGATTGAGTTTGATTTTGTAAATCCATTTTAGACTTACAACTTCTCTTTCTTTGGGTACATCCACAAGCTCCCAAGTATTATTTTTCTCAATCATCCGAATTTCTTCTACCATGGTTGTCTTCCAAACATCATGCTTTATTGCCTCCTCATAATTTTCTGGCTCAATACAGGCAAAGTTGCATCTTTTATAGATGTCACTCAATATTCTTGTTCCTCTTGGAGGTGGTTCTTCATCTTCTAGATATGAGATTTCTCCCCCTTGAGGGACATCTTACTCTTCCTCATCCTCTTCTTGACTTCGCACATTTAAAGAAATGATAGAAGTATTCTCCACCTTTTTATCTTTCCAATTCCATGCTATTGTTTCAACAAAAATGACATCTCTACTAACAACAAGTTTGTTAGTTTTGACATCGAGAAGCCTATAGCCTTTTGTCACATCACTATAACCAAGAAATATACATTTTTGACTCTTTTCATCCAATTTTGTTCTTTTTTCAGCAGGTCTATGAGCATAACAAATACACCCGAAAAATTTAAAATGACTTACAGAAGGTTTCATTCCACTCCAAGCTTCAACTGGTGTCTTATCTTTCAATGCCTTTGTCGGGCACCTATTAAGGATGTACACTGCTGTATGTACTGCTTCTGCCCAAAAATATTTTGGCAGCCCTTTCTCATTCATCATCGTTCTGGCCATTTCAACAATGGTTCTATTTCTCCTTTCAGATACACCATTTTGTTGAAGAGTGTACCCTGCTGTAAGTTGCTTCTCAATGCCTTCATTTTTGCAATATTCTTCAAATTCTCGACTTGTGTATTCACCTCCTCTGTCACTGCGAATGGTTTTGATGCTGTAGCCTTTTTGCTTCTCAACAAAGGCTTTAAATCTCTTGAATGTAGCAAATGTTTCTGACTTTTCTTTCAAGAAATAAACCCAAGTCATTCTTTAAAAATCATCAATAAAAATTAGAAAGTACCTTTGGCTTCCCAGAGATGGAGTCTTCATTGGTCCACAAATGTCTGTATGGATTAGTTCCAAAAGTACACTTGCTCTCCAAGACTTCCCTTTTGGAAAAGACTTTCTATGTTGCTTTCCCATAATACAACTTTCACATGGATCCACCTCAGTATGTATCTCAGGAAGGCCTTGCACCATGTCTTTTTGCTTCAGAAGCTTCAAACCATGAAAATTCAAGTGACAAAACCTTTTGTGCCAAAGCCATGAATCATCTACAACTTCATTTTTGAATGCATTGTAATGAAGTTGTAAAGGAAAGTTTCTTTTTATCATCTTTACTTTAACAATGACTTGATTTGGCTCAATTTTATCATAAATTCTACAACAATTATCTCTAAACACAAGAGAATAACCATTTTCCATGAGCTGACCAACACTAAGCAAAATTTCTTCCAAGTTAGGAACATAAAGGACATCATGAATTTTCTTACCGCTCCCTTTTCTGTTGATCGAAATGGTACCTCTACCTTTTGCATCAACTAAGGCTCCATTCCCCATTCTCACTTTAGAAGTGATGCTGCGATTAATTGAGAGGAAAGTCTTTTCATCTCCAGTCATATGATTGGTACAACCGCTATCAACATACCATTCATTGCTTTTTGCTGAAGCATCAGATTGAGAAGCGTAGAAAAGGTTTTCTTCCTTTTCTTCCTCTTTTCCTTCACAGAAATTTACTTGCTCCTGTTGCTTGTGCCTGCAGTCCTTCTCAATATGGCCAAACTTTTTACAAAAGTTACATTGGGGCTTGCCTTTGTGCCAACATTTTTCTGCATTATGATTAGTCTTTTTGCAAATTTTACAAAAAAGACTAGTACTTTTCTCACCTTTTTCTTCAACCTTCTTAGTAGAGCCATCACGATCCTGCTTCTTTTTTGGATTGTACTTCTTTTTTTGTTGATTCTTTGAGAAATGTTGAGAATTCTCATTGGTTCTGGACTGGAAAGCCGTCTCTTTGGGTTGATTCTCACGAAAAAATCTTTGCTTCTCGTGTGCACGGAACGATCCAACTAGCTCTTTGATGGAAAGCTTAGAAAGATCTTTCGTCTCCTCAGTGATAGCAACAATATACTCATACTTTTCGGTGACACTAATTAGAATCTTTTCCACAACTTGTTGGTAAGAAATTTCATCACCATGATTTCTCATTTCATTAACATTATTCATGACTTGTGCAATATTCATTGATTTTTTCAGATTCTATCATCTTCAAATTTTGAAACTCTCTTCTAAGTGTTTGAAGATTGATAGTGCGTACCTTTTCGTCACCATACACCTCAGCTTCCAGAGACTCCCAAGCTTGCTTTGCAGTCTCACAAGTAGCAATTTTTGCAAAAAATGCTCTTGAGACTCCCATTTGAATTTTGCTCAAAGCCTTTGCATCTTGACGACGCTTAGCCTCAAGATTTTTCATCTCTGCTACTGAAAGTTCACCATCGTCTTCTGGCTCTTCATAGCCATTTGCAACAATAGTCCACAAACCTTCAGCTTTCAGATAAGTTCTCATTCTTATCTTCCAATATTCAAAGTCATTTCCATCAAAAAATGGAGTAAGAACAACTGAAGAATCAGCACCATCATTTGTTTTAGATGCTATAATTTTTTCTTCTTCACGTAACCCCAGATTAAGAACGAAAACTGCTCGTGATACCAATTTGTAGGAAAGAATAGGAAGAGAATATTTTTCTTAGAGAATATTCAAGTTGTATTAGGCTACTTAAGGCCACTTGAGATGATTATAATCATCAATTACATCTCTATTTATACTACTCAAAAAACCAATTCAAAAGCCTTGGACAAATAACTAGATACATGTATCACAATTCACTAGATACATGTATCACAAACTTTTAAAAGATTTCTTGAAAAACTAAGAGATAACATTGAAAGACTAAATGATATTCTTGAAACAATAAAGAACTCCTAGAAAACATAAAAGTCAAGGATATTATCATTGTGAATGCATTAATTCCAACACTGTTTATGCAGGTTGGGAGAAAAAATAACAAATGAAATTACCTAAAGGGTACAATTTAATTTGTGGTACAATTTGTGTATTTTATATGTTAGTTCCGTTAGAAATCAGATAATTTGATGCACAAAGATTCTTCACACAGGGCAATGATCAGTGGCCCCATGAAAGAAGTAAAATAGTATTTTAATAATTTTATGTAATTGAATTCCTTTTTTTTAGTTATTTGATTTTGGCTTTGGTTATGTTGAATTGAATAGGTAGGAATATTACAATTTCTTCTTTCTTGTATAAACAGGGTCTAAGGCTTTGCTTTTGTTTGATTCTCAATGCTCGTGGTTCAACAGTTCCACTAAGTGCTTTAAGAAGTAATATATGTTCATTTTGATACTAAAATTAAACAAACGAAAAAGAGTAGAGTACTTTGAATTTATTGGTTCTTTAGGTTGTAAAAGAAGTTTAGTTTTTCAAAAATGTATATTTAATTAAGTATATCAATAGTCACCTACAACTCCTGTTTGACAAATTGTTTCCCTTCTCATTCTAATGATTCAATCAACCTCTCTTCTAATTTTTTAAAGTTATAATTTGAATACACTATTGCAAACATATTCTTTATGTTCCAAAGGGAAAATTGGATCCGAATGTGATAGTCAACCCTTTAGCTATTAAGTGAGAAATGTCATATTTATTTTTACGCGAAATATATATTTATCTCGAAATCTGTATCAAGAAAAATTATTCATACAGCGAGAAAATAGAAATGAAAATTTAGTATGATGTTACTATACTTCAATTGAGATTATGATGCTTGATTTATACTTTGTTCTTATGTTCAGCAGACTCTGTGGAAAGAGGTCAGAGTCAAAATGTAACTTGAACATCAATTTAAAAATATAATTGTTCACGTGTCCAATAAAATTAAGTTTAATTACCATGTTGATATATAGGATTACATGTTATGATGTTGAGCTTGAATTTTTTGTACTTTCAAATTTTATTTTTATAACTTAGACATATATTTTAATATTATATTCGTATCATTTTAAAATGCTTATATTGATTGTCACTATTACACCTCGGAAAATCTTTGTGCTATGCATATGGTAAACAAGTAAGTACAAGTGGGACCAATTAAGGAAGTATCTTGAGTTGATAAAAAAATTGAGATTTCATTTCGCTCCTTTTGTACTTTGACGCTTCGTTGTAACTCGACTAATATAGACTTGTGTTGAGGACCTTATGGGACATTGTATAAGCCGTCTACCAGCATATCTTAAGATGGTATATCAGTATCAACATGTTATTCAAAGGCTATAAGAGTTGGAAGATACACAACTAGGTTGAGGTTGATGAGTGCATTTAAGCATAAGAAATGAGATTTTGGACAAATAAAAATGAGCTGCTTGCTTACCCGATGTGCATGCTTGCTTCACCAACTTATTTCCCGTACTACTTGCTTGAGCTACTTCATATGTATCTTAACTATGAAGTAAGGATGAGGTATATGTTAAATTCAACGGACTAACAAAGCGAAAACTAGTTAATTAAACAAGTAGGTGACAAGTAGGTGCATCACCTACTTGCTTAAAAAGGAAAGGCCAAGATTTATTCTCTAAAAAGGGGCTAGATGAGTGAGTCATATGGAGCATTTTAAAGGCTGATTTTCCTTCATTTATTCCATTCATTTTTCAGAGACAAAAACCAAAGAATAGACCCCTATAAACTCTTCTCAAAAATTCCAGACAAACCCTAAGTGATTTCAAGGGATTCAAGTGATTCCAGTGCCAAAAGCCGGACTACTTGCTAGTTTCTCTTTCTCCTTCTTGTAGCTGCATTGGGGGACTGATTTGAGATGAAAAAGGACTAAGTTTCGTAGCTTATAATCAGTCCAAGGTAAGTATATGCTTTTCCTTTCCTTTAAAGCTTCTACGAGTTGTAGCTCGATCATAAAGACTAGAACTTGCGAGTTTCGAAAGAGTAGCATGTTGTTTGTTGTTGTGCCATTGCTGGCTGGTTGTGTACTTGTTTTTAAGTTGAATTCATGGCTCGTTTACATGAGAAGAGTCTTACTTATGTACTGCTGGTTGTGGTTCTTGGTTTGAAAGAAAAGATAAGTCGGAAACTTGTTTTAGTGACCTTAAAAATCAGTTTGAGTTGCTGAACTTGTGGGACTGTTATGGGGTTGTTTTAAAGTTGTACTGTGGATGACATCAGTAGAGATAATTGAATACGTTGTGGTTAATGTTGTTGCTAAATTTTGGAAGGAAGTGGTTTAAAACTATGGTTGTTTAATCGTAAACCGAGCTTGCCGCTTGTTGTAATATTGTTTGACTTGCTTAAATTGTTCTTACATTGATGAGGGGCTGAATGGATAGCATTGGTTGTTGATATTATTGATGATGTTGTTTGGTGTTGTTTTGAATTCGGGAAAGTGAGGAAATGTAGGGGAAGTGCTGCCCAATTTTTCGTAAAAGAGCTATTAGATTAGAAATGTATTTCGAGTTCATCCATGGCATTAACCATAGTTCTAATGCATTGATGTAGGTTGAAGCACCATGGGAAGTATATATTGAGTCATTGACAACAAAGGTATGTTATGGTTGTTCCTTCTTTTCTTGGCATGATCCATATGTGGTAAGAGTGTAATGAACCTTATGACTAGAGATTTGTCAAAGTAGAGCTTGTCATATTGCTGCATAGTTTCCGAATGTTATGTTATTCTTTCTGAGGGGCCATATCCCCTCCCTATGTCCTTGAGTTTATAGAGAGACAGGATAGACAAGTTACAGTATCAGTATTTTTCAGTATATGCATGATGTACTGCATGATATACATATATTTTCTTTAGCCTGGCCACTTGGTCAGTGAGACATTTTTTTCTTTAGCCTGGCCACTTGGTCAGTGAGACAGATATGCCTGGCCTACGGGTCAGTGAGACAGATATGCCTGGCCTACGGGTTAGTGAGACAGATTACCTGACCGACGGGTTAGTGAGATATATGGCTTGGCCACTTGGTCAGTGAGATTTTACAGTTGCCTGGCCACTTGGTCAGTGATGTTGTTGCTAAATTTTGGAAGGAAGTGGTTTAAAACTATGGTTGTTTAATCGTAAACCGAGCTTGCCGCTTGTTGTAATATTGTTTGACTTGCTTAAATTGTTCTTACATTGTTGAGGGGTTGAATGGATAGCATTGGTTGTTGATATTTTTGATGATGTTGTTTGGTGTTGTTTTGAATTCGGGAAAGTGAGGAAATGTAGGGGAAGTGCTGCCCAATTTTTCGTAAAAGAGCTATTAGATTAGAAATGTATTTCGAGACGGGTTAGTGAGATATATGGCTTGGCCACTTGGTCAGTGAGATTTTACAGTTGCCTGGCCACTTGGTCAGTGAGATATATAATAGTATTATAGTGCATTACATATGAGACAGGACAGGTGAGATAGTCAGGGCATTCTTTGGCCTCCAGATTATTACATTTTCAGTTCAATTTCAGTTTCAGTTATCTATTGCCTTACATACTCGGTACATTATTCGTACTGACTCCCTCATTGCTTGGGGGGTTACCTTTCATGCCCTCAAGTCCCGAGATACAAGTTGGTGATCCATCTATTAGGATGTCAGCTTAGCAGATGAGGTTGATGCACTCCATTTGTTCCAAAGATGCCAGAAGTCAGCATGGTCTTATGTATATTTATGTATGCACATATGTATGGGTATGGCGAGGCCCTGTCCCGGTCACGTTATGTTATGTTTTCTAGTAGAGGCTTGTAGACAGTTATGTACGGTCAGATGGTGTCCAGACTTGAGAGTTTATATGGTGTCATAGATGATTATGATAGCCTTATCGGCTTATGCAATATGTCCAGCATATTCATATAGATAGGTCTTTCAGATTAATTGATACATGCATGTTTCCTTATGAGTGTATCGAGAATCATATAATGGCCCTATCGGACTACCTATGTTCATGTTGAAGTCACAGATGTATGTCAAATGGTGCTTGACTAGTACGGTCAGGTGCCTGTCGTGGCCCTCTAGCTTGGGTCGTGACAGTCACAGAGTACACGTGCAATGCATGTGTCCAGATACTAGTTTATAAATAAACTGCAAGTTGGAAAGGGCAATCAATGTTTGATATTGCAACCTCTGCACCAATAACTGTACTATCCAAAACATTGTACGGAAGATACCAAAATTCTCTCCATGAGAAGCGAAAAGGTTCAAGTTGTTACGAATATAGTTGATATGCCCTAGACCCAATCTCACATATGATGATTTGAACATATTTTTGTCAACATTATTTAATATAAATATATGGCATCTGATATTCTTTTATCGTACATACTTATTATCAATTGTTTGATTAAATATGATAAGATCCTTGATTAAAGTTTTGAGATATGACATCGTGATAGAGATTATGATAACAAGAGAGTCATGTCTTTTATAACTTAATCTAAAAATGTTCTTGATCGTAGGATTACTAATTAGGATATTAGTAACCCGGTTAGATCAATATGTATGTGGTGGCCTTTATTGGATAAAGATTAGTTGATCTTATTAACTAAATTACATATATAGATGATGCATATAAAGATATGATCATTGAACCGACCCATTGAATAATAATCCTAATGGTTATAATTACCATAAACTGTCAATAGGATATTTTCTTGAAGAATGTGATGTACTAGTTTTTCCTTTGACTTGAGAGCATCATAGTAATTGACATGTTGTTGTTGTACTTTGATACCAGACGCCTATGGCCCTAGGGCCATAATCGAAAGGATATTGGGTATGATCAAACTCTTGTAGAATTAGTGATTGATCGAAATGGAATCTGTCAACTCTTGGTAATGAGTTTAAGCTCTATGTTGTCATGAATTGTAAACGACTAACTTAAGACCTTGGCCAGGGCATTCGAATGAAAGAAGAAAAGAAAAGAGTTTCTTAGATCATTCAATAGTTGGTTAAATTTTACATGCAAGCATAGTTGATCGCCTATTAGGATTTGACAGTTGAACCATATCCTAGGGTGATTCGGAGCTATAAAGACAGAGGGAAATAATATGTTATTCTTCTACGGGTTCTTGAGAGTAATTTGTATACTTCATGCTATATGGTCATTAAGGAGTGTTTCTAGACAATACCCTTGATTAGTATATTGATCAGATCGTTTTACTACAGATTTAGTATTGAACCTATGAGGTCGCACACTAACGAGTGTTCTAATCTTTGCTAAAGGATTAATTATTTGTGTTTGATAATTAAATAATAGAATTTAGTTAGTCAAATAAATAATACTTTAGTCCGAATAGTATATTATTATATTCATTGCTAGTACATAGAATATAATTAATATAGTGAATAAATTGAATCTTGCTATTTGAAATAGTAAATAAAATTAATAATTATCAATGTATATACGAGATATATATTTGATACTCATCATTAATATTTATTTATATAGAGATGTGTGTAAATATTAATTAAGGACTCCTATGTAATATCAAATTTACAATTCGAGAAACATGAGATAAGTCCCATTACGTGCGTGTGATCCCATTTTGAATGGAATTTGATTCTTTACCAGAAAGTCTGCAAATTCAAATAAGAATTGGACTTTGAAAAGAAGTCCACCTCTTGCCCATATATCATATAAAAAGGAGTTGTGGGCAACGTGAGATAGCAGAGAAAAAAAAAACAGCCGTAAAAAATTAAAGAGAACCAAGAAATTGTCTTTCTTGTTCTTTCAAGTCGTGCTGAAATTCTTACAGAATTTTAGCACGATTATTTTCATTCAATTTGTTCTAGCGTTCTATTAACCAAAGAGTTGATAGCAGGGATCAGTCTGGGTGTGGATACACATAGGCATAGGCGAATCCAGAATTTTAAGAGGATGGATTCACCATTAGCTATGAGGTTATTTGATTATTATTTTTTTGCCTTTGGTTCGTTGCAGCTTAGCGCCTATGGGGTTTTTCAATTTCTTTTGTCTTTTGGGACTTGGGTAAAGAAAAAAAATCATTAGAGGTAATATAAAAAAGAAACACGATTTTTACTTTTGGGTAATAGAATTATAGAAGAAAAAGGATGTAGAATAATATATAAAAAAAAAAAAAAAAAAAGCTAAAAGACAGCTTTAATAAAAGCATAGAACATGCAAGAGCTCAGGTTCAATCCCGAGACCTTAAGGAAATAAATACAGCCCCTAATCAATGCTCCACTCGGCCTGGTTTGACCACGTGTTTCTTCAGGTAATATTAGATATATTTTTAGAATTATACACATAATATATTGAGTTTAGTCGAGTGACCATGTGTTCACGTGACCCAAAATTAATACATAAATTCGCCTCTGTACATAGGCTCTTCGTACTATTGAAGAGATTTTAAGTCAAGGCTTTTTCTAACAGGTTTGTCTTGGATCCATTCTTCGACCTGTGAATAAATTTTAAAATATAACTAGATATGTTTAGAATTGTTTTTGTCTTCGGCTGCGTGTTAGAAACACCCTATGCAATCCCACGCAAGTCACATCCCTAAGGAAATTAATATTAAGTGGTTCCCCCATCTCCTGGAACGATTTAAACTTAATACGGATGGTGCCTTTTCAAATACTACTAATTTTGGAGGAATTGGTGGTGCAATTCGGAATAGTGCAGGTGATTGGGTTGTTGGCTATGCTAGTAAAATTATCACCTTCAACCACACTGTGGCGGAACTCCATGCCATCCATCAAGGTCTCCTGCTTGCCGAGACAGCGCATTTGGTTCCACTGGAAGTAGAAACTGACTCGGTAGAGGTAATACACCTACTTGACACACCCACACCGCCTTATAACAATCTCATTTACTCTTGCAGGTATCTGTTGAGGAAGTTGCAGAATCTAGTGGTGCGGCACACTTTTAGGGAAGGTAACAAGGTGGCTCACTTTTTGGCTAAGCAAGGAACTCAGCTGTCTTCATGCAATCAACTATCTACTATGTCTACTCCTCCTCCGCTTATATTAAAAATAATGGATGCGGAGAAGGATGTCTTATCTACGAAGCTAGTAGTTATTTCAGTATGTAATACTCTATCCTTAGTATTATCAGTTATGATTCCAGTGGAAGTACGAGTACCGCTTCGGTGGCTACACATGCTACTGCTTGGAATAATCTACCGCCTTAATATATAATATAAATATCTTTTCTACCAAAAAAATATGCAAAATAGTTTACAAAAGAACCAAAGGCTCGACAAGTTCTACAATAGCCTTTAATAAATTCCGTTTTTTTCCTATCGCGAGCAGTGGTGATAGATGACAAAGGAAAAAGGAGGAAAAATACCTAGAAAAATACCTCCATTGAAGACCTCCAGATCTCTAAAACGTCACGACCTCTAGAGAACGCCCTTTGAGAAGCATTCTGGATAGAATAAAAAAATTGACAACAAATAATTTAAGAACATGCATAAGTAGAATCAGTTAAGAAATGAGAAAACGACACAGGTCGAACCAATACTGAAAATATTCTTAAAAGAAAAACCAGGAAGCAAAGGCGAAACAAATGTAAGAGAAGGAAAGAGAGCGTCCATGAAAGACCCTGGCAGGTTCGACAAAGTATTGATTATTGTCTTATTGATATGATGGAAGAAGAGAAGTGCAAACAGGTGTCCTAAAGAACTACACGTGTAGCAGTATCAATTTACAACAGAGTCTTCCCTGCATTAGTAAAACCAATTGGTTTCAAATCAGAATTATCAACATACCCCTTGACGACGAAAGACTCACTCTCATTAAAGATTTAAAATGCATGAATTTGACTCCTATTATATAAGTGGCTTAGCAAGCTATTTAATCAAGAGGAAAATTAGGAAAAAAACACAACTACTACAAATTTTCCACTTGATTAAATCTATAACAGCATATTCATCTTGCATTAATCAATTGATCCACGGTACTTACAACTATTTTTAATGGGTATATGCCTAATTTATCTCACACAATTTCATAGTGATCTACATACATTTCTCAAACGCATGCATTTTTAGGTCTATCAGTCAACAACTCCCTTGATAGAAAAATAAGGGTGACTTCACATTTTCTTCACTCGTATATCACAATTTGTTTGGCATTGCTCCCCTTTTTGTTCCTCCAAAAGATTGATTTTTTTTTTTTAATATTTAGAAACTATATAAATTTTACAATTGAATTTTGTCAATGATAAGATATTGTAGGCCCCACGATACTTTTTTAGACTGATTCATTTAATATTTTACTCGTATATATACTGTATGTGAAGTTGAAAAGAGAGAGTAAATATATTGTGTTAAAGGGAAACAATAAAAAATTCAAGAAGTTTGCGATATAGACAAGCAAATGGATGAAAAGTATACATTTAAGTAATTGAATATTAAATATGTTTTGTTAGATATCAAATATTCAAATGACTAAAATTTAAATTACACATAATTAAGGGACCAAAATCCAATAAATTAAAGCATAAGGAGTAACCTGAAAAACAAATAAAGAACAAGAAACTGCCGAATGTGGATCTCCTAATTTGACTCAATTTGGGTCTAGTCCTTCACAAACTATTTATTTCCATAAACAACTATTTTCCTAAACCCAAACTAATATTCCTGAAACCAAAACCAACAGAAAAGAGAGAAAAAGAATTTGTAAATATTCGAATCCGAATCAATTTAGGAAAACAAAAACAATACTTTTAAATAGAGGGACTCTTTCTCTGTAAATTAAAGTCCCAAAGTTTTCTGTTGACCAAAAAAAAAAATGGGAAAGAGGAAGTCAAGAGCAAAACCAGCACCAAAGAATAAAATGACTAAACTTGACACAATCTTCACTTATCCATTTTATTGTCATGAAGGAGGTGTAGAATGTCCCATTGATATGAAGAATATGATTGGAAGGGCAATTTGCTACATTTGCGAAGCAAGTATTATATCAGAGTCACATCTTTAACCGAGCCTATCGACATATATATACCACGAATGATTCGATGAATGTGAATGAGCCAATAAGAGGCCCGTTCTCGAACAAGTTTAATTTAGATTACAACTTGTGTATTTTTTAAATTCTTATAGGCGGCCTTGTTATACAATATGATTTTGTTTTTATGGAACCATTTTGTTATATATATGTCATGTATGTTGGCTCGTTTTTCATCAATGTAATTGCTTTAATTATGACATATATATATATATATATATGTTGATTAAATATTTCATCTTATAGTTGCTTTATGCTAGATGCATCATGCAAGGAATGATTCTACACTGGCTTAACAATTTTGAAAATAAGAGACACAATTTGAAATAGTAATTTTCACAGAGGTTGTTGCATTCCATACTATCGACAAATTAAACACAATTGGCAATAGATTTTACAAGAAAATGGCGAGCTTTCCCAGACAAAAATTCATTTACCAGTAGAAAATACAAAAAACTTCTAGTTCTTTATTATTTTTTACTTTTATTTTTTATTTATATAATATCGAATTGAGAGGTTAAATATACATATGATAGAATATAAGAGTCTACCAAACAGTATAGAGAATCAGGTTCTTTATCTGTTCTCTTAAGTAAGACAAAAAGTAAATAACACAAGATGTTTACGCGAAAAACTCTTTACTCAAGGGATTAAAAACCATGACCCACTGCAGTAGGATTTGTTCAAACTTCACTATAAACGAACAACTTCAGATTACAATCTATTGCAACCTAGGAATTAAACTTTTAATTTCTCCCCCTTACAATAAATCTATTGCAAAGAGCACACCTTGACTAACTCTAGCCAAGTGAACAAAATCAAAATGGTTGAAAATTTGTCCTACTATTACCTTGTTAATGAGGGTTCGAATCCCCACGTTGTAATCACCTCCCTTGTTTCCCCTTCACCTGCCCCCTATGTAATTAGATTTTTTAAAAAAAAAAGAAAAAAGATAACATGTTATGTTACGTAATTAAGTACAATTATCCCTTTAGTTGTAGTCAGAATTTCAAAATCGATTATTAGAGTAAAGTTCTCCATATTAGTCGATGCTACAGAGGTAAGTGGACATCAAAACTAGTAAAAGGGTTCAAACAAATCTAAAAGTGTTAGGATTTTCTGGCCATATTAATGGCTTAGTTTTTCCGCCAATTTTTATTACATCACATGTGCATAATTACCAAAAAAAAAAAAAAACATGTGCATAATTAGTACATGATGGAGAAAACCGGAAAAAAAAAAAAAAAAAAAAAACTACTCTATATGGCAGTAAACATGAACAAGATTCAACTTCAAATTAATCGAGGTTACTATATGATTTCTCCAAGTATGTGTACTTCATATTCTGACAGTAAACAAAAATCTCGATCATGTTGCCATGAATCGTAAAATTTACACCAAGAAAATACTAGTGCTATATGTGTAACATTCTCATTACATCATTACAGCTATTAATTTGATAATGTTCCTGTTTAAGAAAGAAATTGAAGAGAACAATTGGATTATTTTTATTAATCTTTTCAAACGTAATCGAGTCATTGGTTTTAACTGTTTTCCTTTAATCCCTCTCTGAACAATAGACATACCCTTATCGTCGAAATGTATTTACTCAGCACTAACATTTTACGATCTTTAACATTCAGTTGATTGTTCTCTAGGAGAAACTTGCTCTTTTCACTTTCTAGCTAGTGGAATGAACCATTTTAGCTTATTAAATGTGTTCAAGTTGTCTTCTTGGTCTCTTCTAACCTTGATTTTTAAAATTACCTTAGAATTTCCAATTTCTCAGTACAAACCAAGAGACTTCAGTTCTTTGGTTAAATCATTTCTGCCACTGAAATCGATGAACATTAGAGGCATCAACTTTCAATCTCAGCCAAGTCACAAAGTCATTCAATAAACTCAAGTTGAATGATCAGGGTAAGTATCAAAGAAAAGCTCAACTGAAAAATAAGATGAGGCTGGAACTTTCAAATTTACCATTCCCCTAGCAAATTACGATTGATTACAAAGATAGATGTCTTCTAAATGGACAATCCTGTTAGGAATATAGTTGATATGCCCTGGACCCAATCTCACATATGATGATTTGAACATATTTTTGTGAACGTTATTTAATATAAATATATGGCATCTGATATTCTTTTATCGTACATACTTATTATCAATTGTTTGATTAAATATGATAAGATCCTTGATTAAAGTTTTGAGACTTGACATCATGATAGAGATTATGATAATGAGAGAGTCATGTCTTTTATAACTTAATCTAAAAATGTTCTTGATCGTAGGATTACTAATTGGGACAATAGTAACTCGGTTAGGTCAATATGTATGTGGTGGTCTTTATTGGATAAAGATTAGTTGATCTCATTAACTAAGAGTCCGTCTAGATTGGCTTATAAGTTGCTGAAAACAACTTATAAGTTGTTTTCAGCTTTTTTTTAGTATTTGGCTGGCCAGCTTAAAGCCATTTTATGCTTAAAATAAGCTCAAAAAAATAATTGGGCCCGTTTGGCTTAGCTTATCTAAAGCAGCTTATAAGCTGAAAACAGCTTATAAGCCAAAAAAAAAAAAAAGTTGGGCTACCCCAATTATTTTTTTTTTTTACTTATAAGCTGTTTTTTTTAAGTTCAGCCACTCATTAACTAAATTACATACATAGATGATGCATATAGAGATATGATCATTGAAACGACTCATTAAATAATTCCTAATGGTTAGAATTACCATAAACTGTCAATAGGATATTTTCTAGAAGAATGTAATGTACAAGTTTTTCCTTTGACCTGACATCATCATAGTAATTGATATGTTGTTTATTGTACTTTGATACTGGACACCTATGGCCCTAGGGCGATAGTCGAAAGGATATTGGGTATGATCAAACACTTGTAGGATTAATGATTGATCGAGATGGAATCTGTCAACTCCTGGTAATGAGTTGAAGCTCTATGTTGTCATGATTTGTAAACGATTGACTTAAGACCTTGGCTAGGGCATTCGAATGAAAGAAGAAAAGAGTTTCTTCGATCATTCAATAGTTGGTTATATTTTACATGCAAGCATAGTTGATCACCTATTAGGATTTGACAGTTGAACCATATCCTAGGATGATTCGGAGACATAAAGACAGAGGGAGATAATATGTTATTCTTTGTTACACCCCGCACTTTCGGAGCATGAGCATGCCACGTACTTCACCATAGTAATGGAGTATCGAAGACGTCCCATGAAGTTTTGGAAGGTACAAGCCATGGAAAGTACGTAACAACGAAGTAAAGGACGAATTACAATCTTGTAAGTCATAACCGGGAAGGGCAATCTTGAAAACACAAGAACATGACCATTATCAAGTATAATAAATGATAAATATCATGTAGGGGGAGTTTTGGAAGATTCCAGGACCAAGCAAATCAAAGAAAATAAGTTTGTCGAAAATTTGAAAAAAGTTGGCAGAACTAAGGATAGAATTTTGGGTCAACTTTGGAGGGGTATATCTCCAGGTATATGAGGATTTTTAAGGTGTTTTAAAAGCTTAAAATGAAGTTGGTCGAGTCTAGTTTCTAACGCAACAAACCGCTCGTCGATAGGACATCGGAGTAGAGAATTATGAACGTTACAAGTCAGGCTGACCGAGCAGAAACGCGTGCTACAGTACTGCTACAGTAACAGTGCTGCTACAGTAAAATGCTACAGTGAACTCGACCCGAATTTGACCCTTATGAAAAGGGTAAGAACCCTCTTTTTTCACCAGATTTGCCCAGAAAATTCTAGAAAATTTGAAGAGGGAGTGAGGGAATCAAAAAGTAAGCAATTTTCAAGTGACGGAGTATTAATCGAAGCTCGGATAAACGCATAGATGTGATTCTAGTATGGTTTTGCAGCGGATTCAAGGTGGATAGTGAAGATATCGCTGTTTTAACAAAAATAAGGTATGAATCTCTCCTTATTAATATTACTTTTGATTTATTTACAAAGATAGAGTGATGAAATGGTTGTATAATAAAGTTGTTGGTTGAGAAATTGGACAAACATCGCGTGGGATGTTTTATGGAATATTTTGGTATTGATGATGATGTTGTTGATGTTGGTGCTATTGTAGTAGTTGTTTTGTTGGTATTGTAATTTCGGGCTTGGCATATAAACAGGGGAGGTGTTGTCCGAATTTCGGCAGATTATAAATGGATTTATTTGAAGGACTAAGACAAGCGTATAACGATGAGTCTAACGATTGTGTGAATCCTCTTAAATGTAGACTCACGAATTCGGACGAATAAGTGTGGATAACTGGAGGTTGAACAGGTATGTTAAGGCTAGACCCTTTCTTTCCAAAGGCATGATTCCTTTCTTGTGAACCCATACATAGTTCCTAAAATGTCCTTATTCTCAAAAGCTAGAAATTCATGATTCTTAGACTTCTCATGAGGCTAAAGATAAGTATGTTTTATGATGACGATGATCCTATTTCTAGAAACTCCTATGTTATAATTCCCTACATATGTTTCATAACCTCCTTACTTCCAAAAGTTAGAGTTCATGATTCAAAGGCATGACTTCTTTCTTGATAATCCATAAATGTTTTCCAAAATGTCCCTATTTTCCAAGTCAAAGATTTATGATTCTATAAGATTTTATGACAACAACGGACATGTTTTTACAATGTTAATGACGATGCTAAAGATGAGAATGTTTCTATGATGATTACGACGACGACGATGATTTCATGTTTAAAAGTCCCAAGCTTATGATTTCAATGTGAAAATGAGAATGTTGAGTTATTTCATGATTTTCTCGATTTTATTCATTGTTGTTGATCTCACCTTATAATAATTGTTCCTTCAAGGTGAGATATAACGATGATGATAATTCCATAATGAAAATTGGAGGCTACCGACCTTACGTCACTCCGATGTATTTATAGCTCTTATTTGGCTCTCATTCATGCTTTATATATATATGTATGTATTTTCTCACACCGCGCCACGCTATAGTCGGCCGGGCATGGCACGTAGATGTGCACACCACTGCAGTGGGCATGTTATGATATTGCCCCGGACGCGGGAGGCCCGTACGCGGGCTAATGATGATAACACCGAGCCTTAATGGCCGGGCATGATACTATATTTATGACAGCGAGCCTTAATTTCCGGGCATGATACTATATATATGACACCAAGCCTTAATGGCCGGGCATGGTAGTATGTATATGTGTAGAAATGTTTTTTTTAAAGGCTAAGCATGTATGACATCCGCCTTATGAGGCATCCAGATGTACAGGTTATCTCTTTTATTCCATGTTACCATTCATGTCTATATTATGTTGTTATTCATGCCTTACATACTCAATACATTATTCGTACTGACGTCCCTTCTTGTGGACACTGCGCTCATGCCCGCAGGTAGGCAGGGAGACGGATCTGACCCGTAGGTGTCCTACCAGCGGATTCTCAGGAGCACTCCACTTACTTCGGAGCTGCATTCTATTTGGTATTGTTCTTATGATCATTTGTGTTCTATGTAGAGGCTCGTAGACGTGTGTGTATAGTTAGATGTTTTGTAGCTCCACCGGTTCATATTGTTGTATAATATATTGGTGGCCTTGTCGGCCTTATTTTGAGCTCTTGCTACTTTACTGTTAGCCTTGTCGGCTTTATGATATACATTATGTTGTGGCGACCTTGTCGGTCTGCATATGTACATATGTGTTAAACGATCGAATATTCCTATGTTGGGCCTTTTCTGCGTGCAGGTGTTCTTCGAGTTATAGTTTATAATGTTCAAAGTAACGGATAAGTCAGGTGGTTCCCGGCCTACGAGTCGGAGCCCGTCATACTCCTGGTAGGGGTGTGACAAATTGGTATCAAAGCAGTTCATCCTAGGGAATGTCTACGAGTCGTGTCCAGTAGAGTCTTGTTTATGGGTGTGAAGCGCGCCACACTTATAAACAAGAGGCTGCAGGGCATTTAAGAACCATTGACCTTTCTTTCTTATCTTAGATTGTGCCATAGAGCTAAATCATAGGATGTGATGTCCCTGATTCTAACCCCAAATGTTTTGATCATGGATAAGCAGTTGATTATGCCGCTACGAGGTAATTGTTGAGAATTGAAGTTGTTCATTCGAAAGGTATGTTTCCTATTTTATTAATATGGATAGATGTTGATATAAGAACTTGAACAAGATATTATGGGTATTTGTGATTGCTCTGTGGGGCATTGAATGTGTTTTCTAGGCTGTGTGCAGGAATGAGGTAGTAAGAATTATAGAGGAAACTCTGCCGAAATTTTTACAAATTGAATTGTTTGCATGTTTATAGAGAAAGAGTAAAGGGAAAATGTGACCATCAGCCGTTTGGTAAGCCATGATTGAAGGAACAACTATACGACGCTTTCAAAGAAAAGTTTTGAAATGATCTTAATTTAATTTAAAGGAGGAACCCTGGAGGGAAAAATGATTAGTAGTTAAGAAACTAGGATGAGTTGCATCCGAGATTTCGGAGGATTGGGACCTATTGGAAACATAAAGGAAGTTGACATTGAACTCAAATACAGTATTACGATTTATAGATTAGATTGGTTAGTGTTGACACCCAATTTTGTCCTTCTTTTATTTTTATTTCATTTACTCGGGTTTCTAAATTTATTGACGAGCTAAATACTTTATTTTCACTATTTTTATATTTTGTTGCTACTACTATTAATATCGCTACTTTTATTTTTAACATTACGCGCATTACTTTATCACAAATCATTTTCGGGTTTGGAATCGTTAAATTAATTACTAAACAACATTTTGTAGAATCTTTATTTTTCTACATATTAATTACTAATTGTCCTTACATAGTATATATTGTACTAGTTATTAAATTAAAAGCCCAAAAATAACTAAATGAAGGAAGAATGACCACAATTTTCAGCCAGTTGATGGCCCAAATCAGTCCACTACCCATTCCAATCCGCGGCCCACCATCAATTCAGACTATCAGCCCAACTCCAAACCCAAGCCGGTCCGGCCCACCCCCTTATTTTAACCCTAATCCCTAACCCTTTTCTTTTTCTCTCTTCACCCCTCACCACCGTCTCATTCTCCTCTCTTTCTCTTCTCCATACCTCACCGCCGCTCCCTCTCCCCTCTCTCTCCTCACGTTCTCCCCACCATGCCTCTGCCATTCTCTCTGTCTCCTCCATCTCATGTCCCCCATGTGTCTGTCACCTTTGTTCCCCACGCCGATAGTCTCTGCTCCACACTTCATCTTGTTCCCCACACCGTTCGTCTCTCTCTCATACGCTCCTCTCTCTCCTCAAATTTCCCCATAAAAGGACTCGGATACCTTCTCTGATCTCCACCGGATTTTGGGAGCAAAAACCTAACAAAAACAAGCAAGAACAGACCGGATAATCACAAACACAAGTTTCGGTCTCCTCAAATTTCCCCAGAAATCCTTAGATTTTACTTGATTATCATTCCAACTTTAAGACTATCAAATATTCATTTCTGTCTTGGTGGACTTTGGCCACGACAGAAATCTTCGAATATATTCGAGTGAGGTTCGGTTCGTTCGTGTTCGAGCGTAGATTCGCGACTTCGACATCCCAGTTCATTGCGCACAAAACCGGTAAACCTCGATACATTTATTACTTCTAGTCTTTTGTTTCTGTTTAGTTAAATTTTAGCTGATTCTGCTATTTTCCAGTTATGTGGTTTCTTTGTCGTCATATTATTTCTTTGATGTTTGGGAGCTGTTAGGATATGATGTTAATTGCTAAAAATGAATTTGAAAGATGTACATTGTAGTTTTGGATGCCTAGACTGAATTTCCAGTACTTAGAATCTATTTGAAGGCAAATATACATAGGATATACAGTGGGTTATCAAAGTAAGAAGAAGATATACATTCGATATACATCTGATATACATATCGTGGTGTGTGTATCTTAGGTATATCGTGTATATGATTAAAACAGATCGACACTGGACCATCTTCATAATTGTCTTTCATCCGTAAGTTTAAGCTTTCTGTTTTGGTTAATGCTAATATGAAACAATGGCAGTGAGTATTGATTATTTGTTCTTCCATGATTTAGAGTTTGCTACTGTATATGTTTATACCAATCAGGTCCTAAGGTAGTATTAAATCACTGAAAATTTAATTCAATCCCGTCTGTATGTTTAAATGCCCATCGAAGCATTAGTTTGGCATAGTGACCTGAGCATGAGGTTAAGGCATCAGTTTGCAGCTTGATTCTGTCAGTCTAGTAATGCATTGGATCTGTGTTAGCATACAGTATTCGTTTCCTACTCTTCATGGCATTACACTGTCACTCTTTCCTTTGATGTTGCCATTAAACCCCTTTGTATATTCCTCTACGTTCCGATGTGCATATATTCTCCTGTTTGTTAGTATGAAAATGAGAGTTTAAAGTTGTGGTCATTATTCTGTATGAACAGCATGTCTATGTTCGAATTAAGGTTGAGTGTGTTGTTCTGTTCAAGCATGGTCGATAACCAAGCATATGATTGTTGTGTTTAAAGACATGAGGCTAGGAACCTCTATACTAGACCAATCACAGTTATGCAATAGAATATGCCAAAATATGAGTTTTGAAATAGGCCCTGTCCATTCTGAGTGTGAACATGCCTTCTAAAATGAGTAGTCTCTTCTGGTTTATCAATATAGTTTTACCTGGAGATGAGGTGTATAATTTCATGTTAAGTTGACTTTTTTAAGATATTCACTGCGATTGCAGTTACCAATTTTTTTTCTTAAAAAAAAAAAGATATTCACTGCGATTGCTATGCCAATGCTGTTTGCTTTAGTATATTGTGTAGTTTTCTTGTAATGTCCACTGCCTATCTGCTGGGCTGTCGTGTTGTTTGTTTGGTATATATTGCTGTCCCTGTTTGGTTCCTTTACATCTGGTCGCTATTTCAAGTTCCTTTTTCTCTCTGTTAATTTGAGTCAGCATGTCTGGTAAGAATATTGAGTGTCACTGTTTTCCAGTTAAAATTCCTCATGACTAGGTAGTATTTAATCTCTTTCATTTCAGGTATGCCATCAGAGGTATAGCAATCAGTGGCCTTACTTAAAGTTCTCATTGCTTTTATAATTCAATTCTGTGGAAAGCTCATTGGACTTATTCAATCAAGTCAGTAACTGCCTGAGTCTATTTTGAATTGGAAAACTCACCATTATATTGACCAAAGTGATTTGAATAATGAAGAGGTTATGTAAAATGAACAGCATTGGCACTAAACAGTTGAAATTGGAAGGTCCATTAGACTGAATATGTAGAAACCTTACTCGTTCAATGATTGTATATGTTAAATGTATTTAGTGTGCAGACAGTATATGTTTGTTATGTGTTGAAGATATGTAAGACCTTTTCTAAATTCTATAGTCAAATTATGCGTGCAAATTGCCTCCTGATATTCGTATTTGTTATTTGGAGTTGTGTTTCAGCCCGACTGTGTTGTGTTAATTTCTCGAATGAATATACTTAAATATATACAGTATATATATTTAGCTTACTGATCTGCTTTGAATCTATATTTTATATGTTTAGCCTTATTTATCGATTACATACTAATCCTTTTCTTTTCGTTTTTTATGCATGACATCTCGCATACGAGTCCAAGCGACTCGTCATCTTCTCTCGCATTTTGACGTTGGGCCAAAGGCCCAACACAATTCCTCTTGAGTCGGCTTCATCCTCAGCCAAACAAGGAAATAAAAATCTGGGCCGAAGCCCAATAGACGTGACAGCAGCAGCAACACATATAAAAACTGTTACTGGGCCGAAGCCCAGCTGCAAACAGACCACAGCTGTCCGAATGGGCCAAGCCCATTTACATTATATCTACCCTTCCATTTTTATTGTTGTGTGCATTTAATGTGCATTGTATGACTAACATTTGTGCTTGTTAATTAAGATAAACCTTAGTGACATTAAGGGTTTTAGTTTAATAATGGGTAGTTAATACCACGAATTACATTCACTTCTATTTTTAAAACTATTCATAGTATCTATAACATTTATTTGAGTAATTGATTTTCAAATAGTATGCCCATATATTTTTGGGTTAAAGAAATCATTTTCCACTCTTACTATCTTATGAATTTCAAAACGTCATTAAGTAGGGATCCAATTATATTTTATAAACATTTTCAAGATTTACCTAACTATACATATTTTTAGCCAAAAATTGGTTAAATAAAGAGTGATAGAAATAGAAAGATAAGTCCAGGCATTTCCATACCATCATATTCATATAATATCATTTTACTTAAAGAATCACATTCGTCGCATTATCTTTTAAAAGACTATTTACTCATAGACAAATCATCCTATTTTCTACAAATCTTATTTTGAATAACATTACTATATTTTTCATTTAAGGCCTTAGCCATATCTTTAAGTCTCATTTAACATTTAGAATCTTCTTTTACGCAAATTATTATGTTTTCTACAAGTATTATTTTAAACAACACTATTATGCTTTCGTTTAAAACCTTAACAACATTTACAAGTCGTATTCAAAATAGCATTAGAAATACTCTTTTATACAAATTATTACTTTTCTACAGGTCCTATTTTAAATAGCATTCTTATATGTTTACCTATAACTTTAGTCACATTTACGAAGCTACGTTCTTTTCTATAATACTATGTTTACACTTAGCCTAACTAATTGTAAGTCCGGTCGGTTAACCATTGTTAATGGGTCTTAAAGGGTGCCTAATACCTTCCCTTTAGACTAATTGAACCCTTACCCAAAATCTTAAATTTCGCAGACCTTAAACAGAGCTAACTTTAGGAAATAACTTTGATAAACTTTAGGTGTCCTAATTCACCATAAATAATTAGGTGGCGACTCTCAACTTTAATTAACCCCGGAATTATCCGGATGTTATAAATTATTTTGACTCCGGTTAAAATAGGGTATAACAGCTTGGCGACTCTGCTGGGGACTAATTAGGTTCTAACCATAACGGACTTAGTTTAAATAGGCTTTGTGTGCTTATTTTAATTACTTTATTTATTTGCTGACGGTTTTTACTTGCTATTAATTGTTTGTTTGATATAAACTGTTTATGTGTTACTTGCTTTGATAAAACTGTCATTCCGTTCATACTTCCTCCACTCCTGGAAAATTCACACATATTCACACACTTAAAACGGCTTCGCGGTTCGCGCCCGTGCACTACTAAATTACCCCTTTAGTTGGATTGGTCTAGTAGATTTAGTCGATCGGCGGTGCAGTCGACGGCTACGGACTTTCCACTCCCAAGTTGTCCGCTTGGGAGGACCTTGTGTCATAGGAAACCAACTCTTAGTCAGCCTAAGATAGAGCTAAACCAACACCTTTATTAGGAGCATACATCTCATGACCTAGGAGGTTTAATACCCTTGGTGTATTAAAGCCATTAGACGACTTTACCCAAACGTCCAAGCGGGTTCACGACCCCGAGTGACACCAATCATACTTTATGTGCATGTTTGAAGGATAATTGTGCCTAAATATTGACTATTTGCTCTAATTAATTAAACTTTAGGAGGGAGGGAATGACTAACGTTTCTATGATAGGTGCGGATTTGCATTGGAGTACAATGAATGACGAAGATCAATGACATCACAAAACGGAGCTGATATTTAGACATAGGAAATTGTATTTACTTTACTTAGATTAGGAAACACTTTATGTTGTATTCATTTGACATGTAATAAATATTACACTACATTTGTACTTTATTTTGGGGAAATAGAATTTGTTTAATTAATCAAAGCAACGGGATGATGTATTATGACACACTTTACCCTTCAAACAAACGTTAGGCCTACCTCTGGCACAAAGAGGTCACATGCATATTAGGACGCGTTATCGTTTGATATAATCGTTTACATTTGTTTGACAGCATGTTTGATTTTATTCTACGTGACTTTACGTGATCATGACTTTACCTAGATAGGTTAATGACACTGACATCATTTGCACTTTGTTTCTTTTTATGTTTATTCCCAAAGAGTTGATTCGTGTTGACACTCGATGGCCGATCATCCTTACATCACAAGGTCAAAGACGTCATCGTTACCTGAACGTAGTTGGGTTGTTCAAGGAAATAAAATTACTATGTCTGATCCGGCCGCAGCTATTTCAACTGGTGTGGAAAATATCGTGATCTCTAGCGATCCGCCCGAGACTTCCGAACACGGAACTACTATTCAACGAGATGAACATATCGCCCGCCTGACTTAAGAAATTGAGAATCTACGTGGAGAATTAAATCGGGTTAGGGACTTGACCAATTTATCCATCACACTCCAAAATTCACCTCCTGAACCTAGAAATACTGCACCAGACCCACCTCGTTTCCCCTCACTTGAATCTCCAGTTCCTGAGCATTTTCCTTCCCAAAACAATGCACCAACCAACGACAACTTACCTCTAATCACCCACGCAAATCCACCAAATCTGTCATCCGCCTATACTCCCCCACAAAGTCAACCACCCACTTACACTAACTATACTTCTCCACAAAGTCAACCACCGACATACAGTAACTATACTCCCCCACAAAACCAACCACCCCCCTACACTACCTATGCTACTCCTAATCCACCACCCGTCAACCCACCAAGTCAATCACTAGTTCACACTCCTTATGTTCCTTTGCCTACCAACACTAATCCACCACCTACGACTACTCCCCTAAACCCGTCAAATCAACCACCTACAAATACCACTTATAACATACCACCTCTTATCCAAAACACTCCGACCGTCTAAACTTATCCAACCCAACATCTACAAGGGGCACATTTTGTCACTCTAAATACACCGTATGTGCCTCCGGTATATGCCGCAGAAACACAAGCCTTTACCAACCCAGTAACGGTCAGGTTCCAACCCGAGGTAGATCAATACGAAGAAATGGAAAAGGACGCAAAAGCAGGGGCAGACAACATATTGCTAAAAGAGATCCACAGTCTCAAAGAAGCAATGAGAAACCTTCAAGTTTCTAGGGGAACTAAGAGTGTAGAATACGAGGATCTCTGCGTTCAGCCTGATGTCGATCTGCCCGTAGGCTACAAGCCGCCAAAATTTGATACATTTAATGGGACAGGCGACCCTCATACACACTTAAGAGCTTATTGTGACAAACTGGTTGGAGTAGGTAGAGACCAGAACATAAGGATGAAGCTCTTCATAAGAAGCTTATCTGGCGAAGCTCTTACTTGGTATACACAACAGGACGTCCGTAAATGGCGTGGTTGGAGTGACATGGCTCAAGACTTTATGGACAGATTCAGTTTTAACACCGACATCACGCCAGATAGAGTCTACATGACTAAGTTAACCAAGAAGTCAACTGAGACGTTCCGCGAGTATGCGTTACGCTGGAGGTCGGAAGCGGCCAAGGTTCAACCTCCGATGAATGATAGAGAAATGACTGCTACCTTTATTGAATGCCAGGCTGGCATATTTTATGAGAAAATGATAGGTATGATGGGACAAAAATTCACAGAAGTTGTCCGAATGGGAGAAGCCTTAGAAGAAGGAATCAAATCGGGAAAGATTCAGGATCTTATTGCTTTGCAAGCAATAAACAAATCTATTCAATCTGGTTCTGTCGGCGGGGTTAAAAAGAAGAAAGAAGATGTCGCTGCAGTCATGAACGTCCAAGGGCATGAGCCGAGCCAAGCCATTACATACTTTAACCACCCACAGTCATTTTGAAAGAGGGGACTCGATGAGAAAACTTGTAATAATCTTTTGGTTGTATAAAGAATGTATCAACTAATTTCAGATTTGTTGGCTGGAGAAGGCTAACAAAACCAGTCACTTTATCCAAGTAGCTGATGTTCGGCCAAAAATGCATATATTTAGCCATTGTTGTCTCACATTTTAGTACTTTTAATTGTCTTTTGAGAACCATTATAGTGATTTGTGCTAATACTATATTTTTAAAATGTAGAAATAAAGTGGTGTGAAATTGAAGAGATTTGGAGCAAAATTGAATTAAAAGTTAAAGTTGCAAATGGGATGGAACTGACGTTGAAATTAATAACATAATTGAATGGCTAATGATGATGTGATGATGATTGAGAACTAATTGTGCAAAGAAGAAAGGGAAGAAGTACGTACAGTAAGCAACCAGCTGAATAGAAAGTTAGGCAAATTGCACTACAGTAAACAAATTGAAAGTTTGAATTGAAGAAGCAGAGAGACGTACCTGGCGAGAAAAATTGTTCACTGGAATTTCGGCCGTGACCGCATCGCGCCGGGCTTATTTTCAGTATTTTTTCCCGGACCGAATTGGAATTGATTTTTAAAAGCACAGACCATTTAGTATCCTATAAATACATATTCTAAACTGTTTTTGCACAACTTTGGATCTAGAGAGAGCTTGGAGCTACCGTGAAGGCCGTAGTTACAGGGTTTTGCCTTTCTTCTCTACAATACTCGTTTTTACGTTTTTTATTCGGATGATTTGTTATTTTCCTCCATTCTATGTGGAGCTAAACTCTTTAGTTCTAGGGTTTTGGCTCAAACATGAAAGTTGACGTTTGATTATCGTTTATATTTATTGATTTTCCATATCTGGGTTATTTCTTTATTTTTTATCGTAATTGTTTGATTATTTGATGAAATAGTTAGACACTATCTGTGATGTGTGAATTGAATTACGGATAGGAAATATGCATGCGTAATCTATCTATACTATATTAAAAGTGCGAAAGGCTTAGAAATGTTGATTGAACTTTTTGCTCTTCATTAAAAGATCTCGCAGTAGACAAAAAAGTCATTTACTATTTGTTAAATATTAAATAGGTATAATTTTGTACAAAAATATATAGGCTATTGTTAAATAGGTAAGAAGTATGCTGAGAATAGAAGTCTAGATAAATATGTCACAAGTAATTAATAATAGGAGTCTTTACCTTAATTAGATAGATAGTAGAACTCAAATATGATAGTTTTAAGAATATCAAATTTTCAATTCATATAACAGTTGATTTATTCCGTGCTGTTCTAATACACTTTTAAATCATTTTTGATTTATGAATCCTTTTTTATTTTTATTTTTATTTTTTTTATGTATTGAGATATGCTTCTATAAAACGAGTTACATATGCAATGGAGTTCTTTTGTAGCCGTGACTATATAGGTTTTTCCTTTATGTGTTTCTTTCTTCAATCAATGTTGCGTTTCTTTCTTCAATCAATGTGGCATACTTGTATTTCCTCGAAGAAATTGACAAATCCCTCTACGTTTACTTTTGCATTTCATTTTGCCAGAACTTTTAACCAAGTAGTAGACGGTTGTGCCTGATCCCAATTTAATTTGATTTTTATTGTGAATCTGTCAGTCGAAGTTAGTAATAACTAACCAATGAATGAATTTATCGACTTTGAAATTTTCTTTCTGCTTACATTAAAATTGTTTTGCAGTTTTCTTTTCAATTTAATTGTATCTACTATCAATGTTAATTCATCGCTTTATGTACTTTTGTGTTTTTATCCATAGCCTGCTTCGTGTGATTCTATTCTTTATGCTTAATTTATATGTCTACAATTGATTTTTTTGTAAAAGAAGTGGTCTTTACCAGTGTTTTAAAAGGCGGGGGCGTAAGGCGGGGCGTTTTACATACGCCTCGACGAGGCGTAAGCCTCGAGGCACGGGGCGTAAGCCCCATGGGTATTTAATTTTTAGTATTTCTTAAAATAATATAATTACAATAAATATTTTTAAATATGTAAAATTACATAAAAAAATAAAAGAAAACTGTAAATAAATGAAATATATATATATGTATGTGTGTATGTATATGTGTGTGTGTGTGTGTGAGCGTGCGCGCGCGCTTGATCCTCACAAAAAAATAATCAAAGCAATCCATTATACACCGCTTATAACTTGTAATTATATATAACATAATTTTACAAGTATAAACAATACAATGAAATAAAAGCTATTATGAAATGCAAAACAATTCTAACATTTTAACTTTCAAACACGGAAAAAAACACAGTTTCTTAAAACACTATTATTATCATACTATTCATTTTATCTCCCTATAAGCAAATAATCAATAAAATTTATCAATATTACAATTAAAACATAACTTCTTCATGAACAAAAAATTAATTTATATGATAATTCTGATACATAGGACTTATGACTAATGACAAGTGAAAATGTACAATTCCGCTATGTGTTTTTTTTTTTAAATTAAGTGATATTCACCCTCATGACGTTCTCAAATAGTAAATATCCAATACTACGACTTGTTATATGAGTTACACCCAATCTTCTATTTTTATAGATGAAAAACTATTAAGTATCATTATTTTGTTAAACAATTATGAGGGTGAATGATTTTAATTAAGGAATTTAAAATATAATTTGTGTAAGAACTGTTAGGCGAGCCCTGGGCGTTGGGCGTTAGGCGTGTTTAGGGCGTACGGTTGGGCGCTTAGGGCATAAGCCTCATAGGAACTAAGCCCCGCACGTTAGCCCCAGGGCGTTTTGCCACTGCCCTGCCCTGAGGCGAGCCCCGGGACGAGTCCTGACACTGCCTTTTAAAACAATGGTCTTTACAAGTCTTAAACATGCTAATAACTTTCAATTTCGTTTTTAAGCGCAGTGAAGCCATGACAATGAAGTATATAAGGCAGATGATGGAACTCAAACGCTAATCAGATGAAATTATAGACATTATTGACTTGTAAGTCCATACCTTTAAGTGTATTTTAAAAAAAAAATTGTGGTACTTGGTCTTATTTTTTTTTTTTTATTGTATTTTATATTATTTAAATTTTATAGTATTTAATTATTGATATATATGCCTATGTTTGTACTCATTCTTTCACATAAGATTTTGTTGATTGTGTTGCAAGGATGATTATGAGTAAGATTTTATTTTCGTATATAAGCAAATTTGATCAAATTAACTTTTTTTTATATGAAATACCTTTCTTTTTTCTTTGATTTTTGGCAGAATGTGGTTCTCTTCCTCCTTCAAGAAAGTCTGGTCTTTTGCATCATTTTGACTTTTTAATCCTTTAAAAATAGATTACCTCCACAAATCGTTACAGAATAATGCACTCACACCTTAAGGAGGGAATAAACAAAATAATGCATTTTTCTCAACAAGTCATCGTACAATTCGTTTTTCCCATTGAACCTGGTTATAGGATCTGTAGTATCCAGGTTGGGTTTCCTCATCTATGACTCATGAATTTATGGGCTTCAATCCCATCCCCCTCGGTGTGCTGCAGACTCTTTCTCTTGCAAAGGCCTCTGTCTATAAATCTGCAAGATTATCACAAGATTTAACACAATCAAAATTTATGGTATACCACTTTTTACAAATAATCTTGCAGTGTTATATTTTCTCCTCGTGGTTCTGAATTTACCGTTGTGATAACGGTATTAAACTCTACCAATAATCTTAGTGTTATTAATGAATAAATTTCTCAACCAATCTCTTCTTTAATAGCTGAAACTAAAGCCATTAATTCAGCCTACATGGTAGAGTGAACAATAACAATTTTTTATTCCAACAAACAACACCAAATATTCTTATCTGTATCAAAAAAGCCTTTGAGCGCAGCAGGATATTTTTTATATAACAAGCCACCAACTTTCTTACCAAGTAAATATACCTGGTTTGCTTGTACCTGCTAAGTACTTCTACTGCATACACAATATCATGCCATGTGCAGTCAGTCACATATTTCTTATTTTGGCTAGCATACTCCTTTTTGATTTATCACAGTTTTCACTTTGAATTGGAAATAAATAAACATTTAATCAAAAGGAGTTGCAACACATGTACAATCCACAAAATTGTACTAACACAATTTGAATTAGTATCAAAAGTAAGTACTAAATAATTTTATTTTCCTTTACTTGTTGATGTAAAATCATCTTCCATTCAATAGAAAATTCTTTCAATTCAACAAAGAGATTCTCTTCACAATTTTCTCAATATAATGTGACTGGTTAACAAAAGTTTTATCACATGTTTTTTATATTTTTCATTCCAACAATGAATTTGCCTCACTCAAATCTCTCATGTCAAAATTGTTGCTACACATTTTTAGTTTAATTTAACAACGCCAATGTTAGAGCCAAAGATCAACAAATGATCAACCATTGAGGCAAAAATAACATCTAAATTTTTCAAGATTAATACAAGCACTTGTTGCTTTATAAACATTCTCAAAGATGCAGAAATCACTTTTCATGATACATATTTTTCTCACTTCTTTATCCCCCACTATTTTGAGAATTTATATAACAATTTATCCTCTTGAAAATAATATCACTTTATTCATAAAAATATAACGTAAAATGTTTTTTTACCTCTCCTCCACTTGAATTGAACAAGTAGAAAAAAAAAAAAAAACTTTACCCTTCCACTCTGAAAGAGATCTAGTGACGTCGAAGCTGAATGATAATGTTGACATCTCCTCTCTTGATATCCACGATTTTTCCAACTGCAACAGAAATGAATCTCCTTAAAATTGTTGGTGAATATATCGCAAATTACAATAAATTATAGTTGAAAAATAAAATGAAAAATGAAGAACAAAGTAAATAAATATTCTTCAGGCTGAGACACAGATATCTCGCTCTCTTTAAGGAGATTTAAGCCCACTGCGGCATAATCTTCACCGGTCTAGCAGTACAACTCTGATTTGTCCCCTCCAGGATACAACAGCCCGTCAACATCGTATGACTCAAACAACTCCGGACTAGTTGAAGAGTCCAAAGCTCCACCAAAAGAACACTTTCCTTCAACATAAAAAATTACTCTCTTTTGTTAGTGAATTAGTTGGAGAATTACTCTCAACTCTCTCTTTCACTACACTAACCTCACTTTACAACATGTTCTCACAAAATAACACAATATTTCTTTCATATTTTTTCTCCCCACCACAAAGTAAGGATGACTAACTATTTATAGCTTGGAAAATCATCTTTGAATTGAATAGGATATGAATGAGGTAGTAAAGTAGGTAGATAATAGAGAATTATGATTTACAGGTTACATGAGTTACAAGACCAAAAGGATGAATATGGGTTATTAATGATAGGAGGTTACAAACAAAATAATGGTCATATTATTACCACTAACAAATGTGATTAAAGCCAAACTTAAGACCCCATTCCACATTCTGCCTCTGGATGTGGGGAATGAAAAGGCAGCAAAATATTATTATTATTATTATTATTATTATTATTATTATTAAAATGCTCCAAAATATCCTACATCACAGAAAGTCGCTAAACAATTTTTCGTAATTAAAGATCACTCAACTTTTCTGTATAACAGAAAATATCTCATTTGTTTACTACTAGCAATTTTGTTTTGATAATTCGGCTACGTTGAGCGACTTTTGGTTATAAAAAAATAGTTTAGTGACTTCTGTGATACTAACTAGAGAGTGATTCGTTACAAAAACTAATTTAATAGATTTAATATTTAATATAATAAAAGAAAAGTAAGTGACCATTCAATGACATTAACCTTTTAACTGTATTATTCAAAAGAATATAAATATATTAGACCATAGCATATGAAAAAAAAAAAACGCTTAGGACTGGTTGGTATAGTAGTGGTAAGAACGCAATGCGTAATGTGTGGGTTAAACGTATGCTATGATTTTAAATTATTTTGTTGCGGACGAATTACCTGATATCTAAAGAAGGATAAAACGATAGGTTATTATTCACCGAGTTTCAAATCGTATGCAATTATCTATGGAGAATTTCTTATTAAGTGAATGAGAAGGTAGAAAGAGCTTCATGCATTTGTTATAGGAAAAAGGAAATTATTCCTCAATCTATGGAGATATATAATAAAATAAAATAAACTGTAAAGTAGGTGGTGGGAGCAGTGCATTGAAACGAGTCATTTGCCTGTAATAGATTGATAGCCAAATTGCAGGTTTTAATACTTTTAAAACCAACCAATGCCAGTTCAGCATCAACTAATTAACACACTAATCAATTCAAATTAAATGATGAAGAAGACAAAAACTAGGTTGGACGGTAATCTATTCATATAATAATAATATGCTAAAGATATTTTAATTCTCAAGCAATGGAAACTACATGGAGATTAGCCCATGATTTTGATCCAATGAAAAGAGTGTAACACATGATGAGTGGGTTATGCGCAAGTTATAATTGACGAACCTTGCATTAAAAAAACAAATTAGTAACGGATAACATTTGTCTCTAAATAATAATTTGTATCTTATTCAGTGACAGTTTTTTTTTTTTTTTTTTGAAAAAATATGTTAGCAATGGGCTATTTAGCAACGAATTTCATAGTTAATTACTATTTTGTTTGAAGTGCTGACGTCAGAGGTGGAGTCAAGATTTTCACTAAAAAAGATTCAAAATATATAAAAAAAAAATATGTGGGAAGAAGCCAAGGAGATTCAACATTTAATATATACAATAAAAAAATTAACCTATCTACACTCCACACAGTGTAATTTTTTGATGAAGGGATGTCAATTCGATAAAATTAGGACAAAAGTGGCTCCCCCGCTACTTGTCATAAATAAAAGTACGGTATAAAAGCGGAGAAGGATTAAAGGATGGGTTAAATCCATTATTATCCCCAAAATTTTAGATCGTACACCATTGATCCTCGGGAATTTCTTTGTTATAATGAAGGAAATTTTAGATCGTACACCATTTAACCTCGACAATTTCTCCCTTACATAATGAAAGTTAATGACTCAAAGCTCAAACTCCAGCTGTGGTTTTTACTTTGAATTCTTAATCAAATTTCTGGCGCTTAGCGTTTGGATTAGACTTAAGAAATCAAATATTGAAGCCACACGGTTTTGCATTTGTTTAATACAAATAGCTAATTCATATATTGAAATACTCATCATTAAGCTCACTTTATTTTAGAAAATTTCGAAGATAATATAAATAGAACAACCTGTAGATAGGAAAAAAAGAAGGCATATGTGATCTGGTCAAATGGGGGTGGTTGAATTAGGACATTTGCAAGACCAGATTCACTGTTTATATGCGATTTTTTTAGTTTTTTTGAAATAAAGATTGGATGGTATGGGAAAATAATATATTATATTTATATACAGAAATAATTTAATTAGCTAAAATTATAGTTTCATATCACTATATGGCACGGGAGTTGGGGTGCAATCTTTACGAGATTACTTCACTTGTCTGTTTTTTTTTTAAAGCAAATGCTACAATAACTAAATCGTAATCCAAATTGATCGATTATAAATTGTTAAATCTTCAGTAACGGTGTTTTGTATTGAAAAAATTCATCATAAATACTAGCTAGTTTTACATAGTAGTTACTAGGCTACTGTAACCCTTGTTATTTTCCAGAATTTGAGACTGATAATGTGAATAAGCTCACATGGGCAAAATTCTTTTAACTAAAAAGAAAATTTCAAGATTTTCCTTTTTCATCTTAAATTTTTCTTGATCTCTTTCATGACTTAAACTTTTGATACATCTTTTTTTTTTGGCAAGTAGTTTTGATATGTATCAAATATATAGCATATACTAGATGTACTCAGCATTGTGAAATGAATTTGCAATTGCAACTATATGTGACAACTTGAAGAGGTAACAACTCCTACGGTAAAAATCGGGTCAATGTGTGACCGGTGAGACCGGAGCGAGGATAAGTCCAAATGAGCACGAGCATGTTCGATCTTTTCTTCACACCGGGGGTGTCGTACCGGATGTAATTGACCCGAGACGAGATAAACGTGTTCGTTGGTCCGGATAGACCGAGCCTAAATCAACGTGTCCGTTGGTCCGGATAACCGGTTGTGGGGTTGCCACGCGTCATGAAACCATTCTGCTATTTGCACTGATGACCGTACGGGTGTCAGACCGTATGGTAATACCTTATCTTTTTTAGGGTTTTTTATTCATAAAGGCTTTTGTATTGTATTGATGGCCCATAAAGCATACGTATAAATAGAAGACATTCCTCCCCTTTTTTAGGTTAGCTTCTTTTTCATATCTCAACATTGTAATCATAAAACATATAAAAGCTCTCTCTCTCTCAAGATATTGGTCCGGATTTTGTGGTGTTCTTCCTTAGCTTGCTTATCCTTTTAATATTACTCAATATATTTGGCATAAATCATCAATCATTGCACACATACATATAACGCAAGCACCTATACATATAGATATAGCTACAAACAAATCCATTGACACTTCACGCCAACCAAATAGATTAAAGTTCATCCCCATATCCTATACCTCACTTACAAATTTAATTATTACCAAAATTCGGGGTAAACACTCATATTGTTGGCAATCACAATAACAATTATTGGATTCCTCAACTGAAAAAAATATCATAAGCCATCATTCAACTTGTATATTTGAGAGCACTTGAGAAGATTCCTTTTAAATATCTACAGGACTTGAGTTTTTTTTTTCTCAAAAAAAAAAAAAAATCTAAAGTATTTTGTACATTCTTGATAGATAGAGAATAAGAACTGAACCTAAAAATGGTTTCAATTAATAATTGCAAATTGATTGTGATGTCTGAGCCAGTCTGCGCGCACCTTGATTATTCCAACGAATACATGTTTGAAAAGTTCAGGGATGATAAAATCCCCACAAAGATAATGATATCCGAGTCAGATTGTGCATTCCAGAGCTATTGTGATGGATAGTTGTTTATGACCCGAAAAATTTCAAGGCATAATATGACCCTTATAAAGATCGGTGTGTAATTTAGAATCCGACTAAAGTTTAGGCTTAGGGGGTACTCATGCCATTTTAGATCATTTTGTTTCTTTGGCATTTACATAGGCCTCACAGGTGGGCTGAATCTTGATAAATGTGGCCTGGGCTTCTTTTAGCAACATCTAAAAACCCATTAAGTTCTAGCAACTTGATTTTTCATACATTATTTTGTGCGGAATGTTCTTCAAAGGCACTGGTCTTTAATTTTTGACCCTCAAATTGTTAGTCCTTAATTTTTTCCATTCGCCTAAGAATTTATGTGTTCCGAATTCAAACCTCGCTCAGTCAAAAATTAAAAAAACAAATCGCAAAGCAGAGTTTTGAATTCAAACTTATTGGACAGATTTTGGGCAAAAGTCTGCCTTAAGGCCTAATTTTTGATAAAAGTCCTCCTGAGGGTCTAACTTTTGCCCGAATAGGCCTAATTTTGCTAACCACTGCCTTGTGAATTTTTTTTTTTGTTTTCTTACTGAGTGGGGATTCGAACCCAGAACTTCGAGGTATTAGGCGAAGGGCAAAACTAAGGACCAACAATTTGAGGGGCAAAAATTAAAGACCAATTGCCTTTGAAGGCCAATCGTGCAAATGACCCTTTTTCATACAACAATATATGGTCAAGTATTAGGGAAGAATTGCACAGTTTGTCCTTCAAATGGGCTGGTCTTTTATTTTTGCTCTTTGAATTTGATGGCCTATAACTTTTGCCCTTCAAAACCGAACCTATGCCTAACGAGGCATAAGTTCTTTAAGGGCGCGGGATATAACTTGTGAAATATTATCATGCAAAAATACAAACTTATGCCCCGTGAAAACTTTATTTCTCTTGAGGAGGGAAATTTAAAGACCAACACTAAATGGGGACTAAAGTGCAAATGACCTAGTATTAGGCTATTGGAAAAGTCCATTTGCAACATCAATTGGGCAAATGCAGAACAAGACATCGATCTAGTTCAAGATCTTTCTATCTTACCAATAACAATTTTGATGAGATGAATATAATCCCTAATTCATCCATTTTTAACCAGCTGGTAGGGTGTTCGAACTTGAAAAATGAAAAACAAATCCTGATAGGAAGCGCTTCCTAGGTACTATGCCACATAACTAGGAATTAGTCGGGCCTCAAAATAGATATAGGACACCGATTGGGAAGCCAAAACACAAAAAAGAGCTTCTTATCTTCACCAAATGATTTTAGTTGTATTGGATCATATATGAGCCAACTGGTGTAAATTATCTTTCCAAATGGCATTCAAGCCAGGTACTCTAATATATTTTACAAACTTTTCTTAACTCCCTTCATATTTGAACGAATTTAACTTCTATATACTTATAGCATAAAGTCCACTATCAGTATAATTTAACATGTTTTGTTTACCTTGATTTTCAAGTTATTAATTTCGCTTATTATGAAGAGTCACCTATAGTTATCTTTAGACAACTCAATAGTGGAAAAAGTTCCTTTGAACTCTAGTTCAAATTGTCTAGCATACAATTATCCGATGAACAAAAATTATGACAGATACCAGGTGCAAGATATTGTTGCCAATTTATGGTGATTTTAAAATTATTTTTTTGTCCCGTCTACCTGGCTAAACATAACAATGTAGGGACACACAGGCAGACAGGGGCAGGTTTAGACTCCATATGTGTTAAAAAATCACTAAGTCAATGTAAATTTTTAAGGGGTGAATTTTGTAAATTGATATAGGCAGATATATATATATATATATATTATTTTGCCTTACTTGAGTTGAGGGTCTATCGGAAACAACCTCTCTACCTTCACATGGTAGGGGTAAGGCTGCGAACACACCACCCTCCCCAGACCCCACTTGTGGGCTTACAACTAGATATGTTGTTGTTTGTTGTATATTCTATTTTGCCTAAATAATCATAAACAATATCAAGAAATTTTTCGTAGAAAGCAGTTTCCTCCTTAATAACCACGGGGTGGAAAAAGAACTCCAATATAAGTTGTCCGTCAACTAAACAATGATTAAAGAAAAGGAAATTTAAATGGAAAAATTACAGCTCAATATCTTTGGGCGATCTAGTTTAAAACATGGCTGACAAATAGTTTTGTGTATTATACTTAATTATACATATGTTATACATATATTATACATTTAATATACATATCGGTTTATAGCTTTTGTGTATCTGGGCTACTTCCGGTAACTAGGTTTTGCTGAAGGGACATAAACGAAAGTTACCCAATATATATTCTATTTCAACTCAAGTTAAGTAGTACAAGATCACTTTGTTTTTCATTTCAGGATATGAGTTAAATCCAAAAAGGAGTCCGAAAGTCGGGATAGATGGGAAGTGGTAGAATTTCGAGTCTAAACCATAAACTTAAAATCCTAGTTCCGACTCTGTAACAACATTTAAGCTTGAAATAGACATGTATAATCCACAAGTGCAAATATTGTGGACCTTCAACTTTAAATCATTCAATTTTATAACAGATAACACAAACCAACATTTATTAGTCTTTAAACTAAGAATCAAGTATATGTATACGTTTAGCAGGCTGTTTTAGAATTTGATGCCTTTATACCTCCCACTATCCAAAAAAAAAAAAAAAGAGACTAGTCAAGTTATTAAAGGAACAAATGATTATCATGCTGCATCTAAATGTAATGCTTACGCCAAATTTGTAAGTCGGTATCATTGAGTTGTAGTGAACAACAATAAGATACCATTTTTTGCTTTGTGTTACACATGGTTCAGTATTAAAGACAACAAATTTGGTCCTGTGTATATGTGGACAAGAAAATTTATGTAGGAGAAATTTGTCTAAGGTTCACATTTCTAATTTTTTTTGGGGACCATTGAATAATCAGTGTATGAATTGGATTTTCCCTAGTTTAATATCTTTTTCTCTATCATTTGAAAAGTCTTGTGGAGAATAAGATGGAAAACGACAGGATATACGAGTAAATCCTTCAATATGTCGGAAAATTGTAAGAAGCTACAGCTCGTCCATAGACCACTAATCATATTATATTATCTATACTAAAAGTGGGAAACTCCAAAGTGCAAAGTTGAATTACTAAAATGCCCATAAAATATAGAATGATATTTTTACCCTCCAAAAATAAATTTCTCCTTTAATATTAATTACAAATTTAAAATGTAAAATTAATTCATAATAAATTGAGTCTCTTCCACTGCTCTCATTAAATTCACATCACATACAATGCAATGCATTAGTTGTATGATGATCTGGTATACGTTGATTATTTTTACATTTATATATTCTCAACCTAATTGTTCCGGCAGTCATTGAAGACTGCAATTATGAAAATTTTGTCACTAAATGAGACGAATTGTTTCATCTGCCAATGGTAGTCAAATTACATTTAGGTCTTATGCTTTCCGGAAGTCTTTAGGAGATTTATGCTAGTAAAAAAATTATAGAAAACTTCAATTACTTCTGATTTTTGTTTTGTATAGTGTTGGTCTAAGATAAATTTAAAATGGAAATAGATAGTTGTGAGAATTCAAACGACCAACTCAACTAATTTAAATTATTTTGTTGCCGACGAATAACTTGATATCTAAAGAAGGATAAAAGGATGAGGTTATTATTCCTCGAGTTTCAAATTGTGTGCAACTATCTCTCGAAAACTTCTTATCAAGGGAATGAGAAATGAGAAAGTAGAGAGAGGTGCCTGCATTTTATATAGGAAAAAATGAAATTATTCCTCAATATATGGGGGGGATATATAATAAATAAAATAAACTGTAAAGTAGGTGGTGGGAGCAGTGCATTGAATACGACTCATTTGCTTGTAAGACATTGATGGCCAAATTGCAGGTTTTTATACTTTTAAAACCAAACAATGCCAGTTCAGCATCAACTAATTAACACACTAATCAATTCAAATTAAATGATGAAGAAGACAAAAACTAGGTTGGACGGTAATCTATTCATATAATAACAATATGCTAAAAGATATTTTAATTCTCAAGCGATGGAATTACATGGAGATTAGCCCACGACTTTGATCTAATGAAAAGAGTGTAACACATGATGCGTGGGTTATGCGCAAGTTATAATTGACGAACCTTGCATTAAAAAAACAAATTAGTAACGGATAACTCTTGTCTCTAAGTAACAAAATTCGTTGTCAATCTTATTTAGTGACGATTTTTTTGAATATATATATATATATGCTAGCAATAAGGTACTTAACAACGAATTTCGTAGTTAATTACTATTTTATTTGAGGTGCTAACGTCAGTGGTGGAATCAAAATTTCACTAAAGAGATTCAAAATATTAAAAAACAAATACGCGAAGAAGCCAAGGAGATTCAATGTTTAATAGATACAGTAAAAAAAAAATTGATCTAACTATACAATGTAAGTTTTCGATGAAGGGATATGTTAGTCGACATAATTCGAACAAAAGTGGCTCCCCACTACTTATCGCAAATAAAAGTACAGTATAAAAGCGAAGAATGATTAAATGATCGGTTAAATCCATTATTATCCCCCAAAATTTTTAGATCGTACACCATTGATCCTCGGGAATTTCTTTGTTATAATGAAGGAAATTTTAGATCGCACAACATAATGAAAGTTAATGACTCAAAGCTCAAACTCCAGCTGTAGTTTTTGCTTTGAATTCTTAATCAAATTTCTGGGGCTTAGCGTTTAGATTAGACTTAAGAAATCAAATATTGAAGCCACACGGTTTTGCATTTGTTTAATGCAAATAGTTAATTCATATATTAAAATACTCACCATTAAGCTCAATTTATTTTAGAAACTAGTAAATTTGGCAGCGCTTCGCGTGATAATAAAAAGAAATTAGTGAATTTAATTAACAATTTTCTTTTTATAAAATTACTCAAGATAAAAATGATATAAAAACTTCATACATATATTAATTCTATAACTCCTTTTTAGTTTGCTTCAACAGAGACATACAATTTATAATAGGAAGGCAATAACAATGACATTAAAATCAAAACATATGTACTTTACAAGTAAAACCATTAACAAACTCCAATAGTAGAGCAACTAACCTAATCATACATAGAAAAAAAATTGTGTTGTCGCTCATCCTTGAAAGTTTTTTTTATTCTTTTACTGATTGCTCTGGATAGTTTACTCAATAATTTTATTTAGTTACATATTCTAGTGTACTCCATTCAATGATTGTTTTTTTTTGCTTTTTGTGTCCCACCCGATGTCATGTACCCGCATATACTCTAGCATTCATTATTCAGTTGTACCGTTCAATAATAAAATGGGTCTTTATTTTTACAATTTCCAAGATTATTGAGGTAAACATTGTAGTGTTTTGAAATTTAGATCTCTACGCCATAATAAAGAAATTTATATCCACCTTGTGAGATTATACTTCTTGATTGAAGCACCAACGATAATTTTACTAATAAAAAATTCTCTTTTACTTTTTCATTATTATATGCAAAAAAAAAACACTTTTTTTAAAATGAAAAGAAGAGAAAAATTAGTTTTCTTAAGTTTGTAAATAAGTAATTTAGCTGTTTCATGTCCTAAATTGGTATTTAACTTCATGAGGTAGTTAGATTTTGATTTACAACATATATTTGTGCAAAATTCAAATGAAAATAACACAAAGAAGGAAAGCATGACACCAAATTTGGAGACTAATTTCAATGTTCGAATCAATACACTATTTTCCTTCTTTAATTTTTTTCCTTCCCTTCTTTCCTTTTTTCTTTACATAATTTATTATTTCATTTCCGCCTTCATAATAGTCATGTTGATCTTCACACATGGCTGGCCTCTAAATCAATTAAAATACTTCTTTTCTTGAAGATAGTATATCAAATCATCTTCTTCTCATTTAAGCACTATTATCTACATGACATATTAAAACAGAGCATCCTTATAGTAAGTATATTTTTTCTTCACTTCTTTATTTGAAATTTTACTCTCGAAACAAACACCGTGTTAAGCCAAACAAAAAGGAAGAAGAAAGAAAAGAAAAAAAAAATCAGCGAATTTTCATGTTTGGACTCAAAGGTCACATGAAGTAGAAAAGGAGAATAAACGAACAAATCAAGAAAGTAATTCATCTATAACTCATTATTTTTCAATACCTAAAACATCATATAATCAACGAATCATACCTGTAATACAAAGTCCCTCAAGTTATAAACCCAAAATTCAAATATATTAGTGCTGTTACAATAATTGAAAGGCGGACAAAGCAGGAAAAATTATGATGCCTAATATTAATTCTGATGAATGGTAGAAGAAATTGAAGCATATTTAATTGAATCATAGTATCCATGCTTTTGCTGGTAGTGAAAGGAAAAAATAACAAAATAATCTAAGCCCGTCATAGCACAAAATTTCGACAGAAAAATCCATCACGAAACAAATCGAACCAATATTACAAAAAAAAAAAAATATAGAAAATCAGGACAATTCCAACAAAAAGTAAATAATATGACTCTCAGATTGCTGGAAGAACTAAAAAAATAGTCCTACTCTCACATGTAAATTTTAAATTGGAAGAACAAACTGGAAGAGGAAGATCATGGCAGCCTTCTTCGTTGCAACTTATATATAACATAGAAGAAGCCTTATGTTTTATGAAAAAAACGTTATCATGAATTTATTAGGGGAAGCAAAAGGAATGAAACGGCTGCTAATGGGTTGATAAAGGGCAAAACGGTAGGGTTAATATATTTTATGTAATAAATATATTGTGGGCCTTAAATATAGTGATTGATTGAAAAAGATAAAAAAACAAAAATAAAAAATGCAAAAAAACCATGTTTAGCAAGATGTTTTAGAATTTGATGCCTTTATACCTCCCACTATCAAAAAAAAAAAAAAAAAAAAAAAAAAAAAAAGTTGGATTAGAAAGTTTCCAAAATCTTGAGGAACCAGTTATCTGTTGTATCTTAATATAACACTTATGCCAAATTTGTAAATTGGTACAATGCAATTAGCTGTGAACAAATATAAGATAGCATTTTTCATGTTGAAAATTTTGTTTCCCTTTACAAGTAGATTTTTTGTGTTGTAATTTAAGGCCTCTAAATATTTGACCAAAGTATATTTCGATCCATTATATACTGTATAAAGATTGTAGCCATGCTTTTTAAGTCCTCTTTACAGCTCTTACTCAACGCAATTTGAGCCTAATTCACAAGTTAGAAAATAGCAGAACAGACAACTAAAACCATCAGTATCTTGGAAATTTGTTAGAAAAAGATGCAGAAAATTTCTAAAGTATGCGTTACACATAGTTCAATCTCAATAACAAGTCACTTCTCTACTCTCTTGTGGGACCATTGAATGATCAGTGTTTGGATATTTTGATAGAATCTTCCTAGTTTACTTTTCTACTTTGACAAGTCTTCTGGAAAACTACAAAATATCCTTGTCCATGGACCACTAGTTTTGAAGAAATTTTCTTACAGTGTGCATTCGCAGGGTGCTATCGTCAACATTAATCTATATATAATATAAAGCTAGGCATAGACAAGGTGATGTGACACCTCTCTATGACCACCATTCCTATTTATCTTTTTTCTCATTTTTTTGGATTTTTTATACATAATTTATTAACTAAATGGCTTAAAAAAAGCCTCACATGATATATGTTGAACTAAAGCCCACGTATCTGTTTATCAATAATGTCATTTAATCATATCAGTTACATGTGTTCTTTTGTTTTCCAGAATTAAATAATATCATTTAATCACTAACCGTTTTGGTTTTGGTAAGTAAATATCCGAAAAAATAAGAACTAAGCATTTTGCGAATTCCAGCATCTTCAGCAACTTCCTTCTTCTTGGTGCAAATTTCAAGAAGAATTGAAGCTTTGCGGCATATAAGGCAAAATGGGAATGGGATTGCTTTGAAGGATGAGAAGATGCCTACTCATTCAAGTAGTTTCAAGGATATCTATTTGTTTTATGAGTTGATGGATACAAAACTTAATCATATGATTAAGTCGACGTTGCCTTTATCCAATGACCATTGCAAGTATTTTCTTTTCCAGGTATTGGCTAGCTGTGAACTCATTTCTATTTGTTGGCTTCTTCTTTTCGTCTTCTTTTCCCCTCATCACAGGTAAAATTCTTCATTTCTTCTTCAATATTTTTTAGTAACAATGGTGTGATGTGTTTTTGTTAGTAGTAATTCGACAATATTATAACACTTTTAGTATGACATGTTCAATTTGTTATGGCTGTTATTATAAATCCGAGAAATTTTATAAAGAGGCAAATTGTTTTCTTATTTATGTTTCAAATTTATTGGAGACAATTTGATGTCTATTTTGCAGGGACATCGACGAATCAAATATTGAATTATGATGAGTATTTATCTCAAACACGTCATGTAAATATTATTATTTGTATTTTGTGTGATGTAATACACTTTTTTCCTTTTCCTCAAATGCTTGAACACTTCTATAATAAAGGAATGATGTGTGTGTATATATGTGTGTATACTGTTTTTATTTGTAATTATAAGTTCAAAAATTTTGAAATTCATCGGTGAGAACTTATTTCTTGCTAAGTGCAGAGAGTAATAGTGACAATAATGTTTTTTCCAATAAGTCATCCTTTTGATCCTTTTTTCTCTCCTTTCAATTCACTTTTTTAAAATAATGGAGTAACTAATTCTCAATCACGTCTTACAAACATTGTGCTCCCCCCCCCCCTCCTTTTTTTTTTTTTTTGGTAATCTCTAACTGTTTTAAGGCTCCTATAATGTTATTATGTTATTAACATCATACAGATTTATTTCTACTTCAGCTGCATAATTGGTGATCAGAGTAACTAATTGAGATATAGAAGTAGTGATTTGCAATATACATATATCAAGACTTTTTCGTAAAAAAATTATATAAATTAATTACGTATGAATTGTCAAACATTATTATCCTTTTTTGTCAAGCCATTGTTTTCTTATTTGAATGGAAATATCATATGCGATTGCCATGTCTTCTTTTTCCGTGATGTCATTTAATTAATTTTGGGTGTTATTGTTCTTATGAATAACTTTTTTATTCTCTTATACTTTTCGTTTTCAAAGGCTCTTGGTACTCTATATGTCTTGGAATAGTTTTAAATTAATAAAAAAATTCACGACATACGAAATGTATGTATTGTTCAGTTGCCTTATATATTGTCTTTAATTTGGTAATTAAGCATCTTATATTATAAGAAGTTTTAGATAAATGAGAAATTTCATTACATGACTTTCTTGACTAATGTTGTATTAGACCGCGCAAAGCGCGGATAAATTAACTAGTATTGGAGTAAGTCAGCCTCTTTGGTGAAATTAGATGGTGATCCTAAGTTAGGATTTTGTAGTTGTGATGCAAAAGTCCAAAACCATTTCTAGTCTCTTATAATTTTTTTTTTTGGTTGATACTGAGTTATCGATCAAAAGTAAAATTTCTATCAAAGTAATTTCTGAAATAGATATTTGTGGTAATAAAAGAGTATGATCGGTCTATTCATACAAAATTGTACTCCAAGGCCTAAAATTGACTATCTCATCCATGGACCATTAATTGGTTCAATGACTTCAAAATTCCACACGGTGTTGTTAACTTCAGTAGCTCCACACATCTTGATTACTAATTATTTCCTCTGATCCAAAATAATTGAGGTTTTAAGTTTGGGCACATGGATTAAGGAATTCACTAACTCCTAAAATCAAGAGGGGTTTTGACTAGATGGCAATCCTTAAGTCAGGAGTTCTACAGTTGTGATGCAAAACCATATCTAGTCTCTTATAATTCTTTGTCTATATTGAGTTATCGATCAAAAGAAAAATTTATTTTGTTAGAGAAAATTTGGACATAGCGAGTATTATTTTGTTAAATCTTCTCCATTCTTTCAAAAAGTCTTGTAGAACACTACAAAATATGAATAACAAGTCGGAAGACAAATGGAGAATCAATCTTGGAAATCAAGTTGGACCACAAGTTCATTACCTGTGAATTGTGATGTAGTTCATTTTCTCTCCATACAATTAGCATAACATTTTCCCAATAGGAAAATTTTGAAGTAGAAATTTATCTCATACAATGCAGGGAAGTGTCTTTCCTTTGAAAGGTCACAACAGAAGAGTGTGACTAAAACCATCGCTATATTATGTGGGGACCACTAATTGGTTCAATGACTTCAAATTTCACACGGTATAATTAACTTAAAGCAGTACAGCATAACTTGGCCTTCTATGATTGTATTGATTCCATGGAAAAATTTCACTAAAAGTTTATTGCATTCGTACAACTTAACATATCATGCCTTTATTGTTCATTTTTTCCTCACTTGACTTAGTCAAGCTATAGTTTCCATCATTTTTGCTTTAGCAATGAAAGTCTAGTCATTTGTCAGAAGAATATTATTATCTAAAGACCATGATATATCAACAATAATTATAACATATTATTTAACTATTTTTTAAAATTACTAATTCATTATGGTACTATACACAGTTGGATTTTTGGTAATCCGATTGATGTAAGTTCCTTATGTTTGTAGTGTCTTCTGATACTATGTGCATCTACTCAAGTTGTCTTCTCTAGTCTCAAACTCTTACTCCACCACTGCCTACTTATCAAAATTTAATAAATAGGGAGCTTAAAGAGAAAATATTTGTAATACGACTATTGACTTATTATGATCCAAAATAAGATGCCATTTTCTTATTTCTTTTTTATTTTATTTTCATTGATACAAACTTTTATATCAAAAGTGATTTTGACAGGGTATACTTTGATCGTTAAACTTAAGCAGGATTAAATGAAACCTTTCTTTATCCTATAAAGATTTGTACCTGTGCTTCCTGTTACAACTCTTAATTCTAAGTTGAACAAGACAATTATTGTATGATTGATACTAGCGACCAAGTCTTAAGATTAAAGTCTTTTTGAAAATTGACTTTAACACAAATTAGTTAGTGCTAATTGGGGCTGTTGCACCCTATTTTTACCAAAGGCTAAACAAAGCACAACTTATGGAGCTCTGAAATAATTAATTATGTACAGAGTCGCCACCTAGCATTTAAGGTATACTAGGGTACCTATAAATTATTAATATATGCAGCTTAACATGGTCTACGAAAATAAGTGAGATTCTAGGTAAGGGTTCAAATTATTCCGAAGGAAAGGTGTTAGGCATCCTTCAGAATCCACAAATGTGGTTCCCACAAATGTGGTTCCCGGCTGGACCAATTTAACTATTCGAGGGATGTGTAAAAAGGCTTGATTATTATTTACAAAAATTAGTAGAATTTAGACTAAAGAATAACTAATATGACTATTCACATAAATAATCGTGCAATACGTATTTTATACATATGTGATATAATAATTATTTTTTTTTAAAAAAAAGTTATGTGCAACTTAGAAACTTGGGTATGTGACAAAGGTATAAAAAATGGACATGAAATTATTTTGCACTCGAAGTGAGTTAACTAATTTAACTAGTTAAGTATGTACGCCTAATCAATTAATTGTGAGAGTACATTCTAAAGCCTAAATATTGAGGTAAATCACCCTATTTATTCACTTAAGTGTGCTAAGCTATTGAATTAAAACTCTAGCGAAACATGATAACTATAAGAATATTAGTTACAAAAATAATAACTGCCTAAAATTAATTTGTCTAAAACACATAAAATTTAAATCACCTAAGCATATCATAAATAAATACAACCAACCTACACCCTAAAAAGTAAAGTTTCACTTTATTTTATGCTTGCATAATTTAAGAATGTAAAAGAAAATATAAACAAAGAATTTAAGAAGCTATTTGAACTTCTTTTGAGTGTCATCTTCAAAAAGTAACTCCGGATACCTGCGTGAGACTTAATAAAAATGTTAGTAAGAAAATAAATAACTATCGGATGAATTAAAGAAATAATGAATAAACTTAAAATAAAAACCCGTCTTTGTACATGGAAGGCCTTGGAAATCGACGGAAATTTCTTCATCGGCCAATCAAATTTTCTTCCTCCTTAAGCATTTTTTCTTGGATGCAGTTTAGACCAAGCCGAATCATCGGTAGGAGTCAAATGGTAATGTGAAAACATTTCTTCTTTCCAAGATTCATTTTTGAAGATAATAACTCATATCTTAGAGTATGTGATGATAATTGAGTAGGAATATTAGTACACTCCTTACTCACAACAACCCCCACATAACATAGAACAAATAACCAATCCCCAAATATTCAAGAACTCTAAAGACTTCATTTTAATCAAAATAGCAAACTACTTTGAACTAAAAAAAGGATGGAAACTTTCAAGAAAAACTCAACTCTAAGCTCAAAATTCAATAAAATTTGTACCTTTAAAGAACAAGAGACTTCATACTGAGCTCAATACTGAAGAAAAAAAAAACAATCTTTTTTTTTTAGAATAATAAGAGAAAGCAAAATGAACCACGCCAATATATAGCAATCAATGAATAAAGAATGTTAACTACTAACCCAATACAAATTACCACTGTCCCGTGAAAGGTAAGAATTGCTTGTCTTTTCTTGTATAACAAAAACTATCCACAACCTTATAGATATTTTGTTTACAAGTGAAAGCAAAAGCAACCAAAAAAAAAAAAAAAAAAAAAAAGCAGGAAAAACCAAGAAAAAATCAAAATTCAAAACCCCATTTTAGAAATGAGAAAAAAGAAAGCAGTGAGCATTAAAATCAAAATTATTAGACTCCAAATTAAAACTGAACTACCAACAATAAAATGCTGACCTCAAAGTTTGGAGCTTAAACAAGAAGACAAAAAAAAAAGAATGGAGTTTAAGCTATAAGAATGAGTGGTTTGTTTTTCACTACCTGTAAAATAAAAAAAAAAAAAAAAAACATTGTGAAGAGAAAAGGAAAATAAAAGAGAGAGAGAAAGGAAACGGAAATGGGAGCTATGGTGTTGAACTCCGACGGCGTGATTTCACCGGAGAAGGCAAAGAGCGATAGAGGGGAGCTCGGAGCTGGCTGCTCTAGTTCACCGGAACTAGAAGCTCCTCGCCGGAGCAGCGAAGAAGATGAAGGGGGCTGACTGGTTTTGGGCTCGCTAGTGGCTGGTCGTAGCTCGTCGGAGCAGTGATGGGAAAGAGGGGAAAGGGAGGCGTTGGTGGTTGCATGGCTGGTTTCGTGGATGTTTGGTGTGACTGGGAGACGAAGAAGGAGGTGTGGTTGCTCGCTGGCTAAGAAAAGGGAAAAAGGAGTGGGCGGAGCATCGCCGGAGCTCGTGGAGGCGGCGGCGGCTAGGGAGAAATGGGGGGAAAATGTTTAGGTTTTTCTTGGATAAAAATCTGATGTTGTGTGTGTGTAAATATATGTAGAAGATGAATGCCCCCTCCCTTTTCTTATAATGCAAAATGGCCCCTTGTTTTGTCCAAAGAATAGAAGATTGCACCCTTTTGTCTCCTCAATGCTTACTTTAATCCTTTTTTTAAAAAAAAAAAAAAATGATGAAACCTTGACTTGATCGGATTTTACTCTGCGTTTAAAAATTAATTACTCTGATTTTCTCTGCACTGTCAGACTGTACTAAAATATAGTTAATTAATACATGTATAAATAATAATGCAAGTATAAAATATAAACATTAATGTCTATGATATGAAAATGTATTGCTATAAAATTAAGAAACAATTATTAATTGCACAAAAAATGGTAGTATTACGCTGTACATGTGCAAAATAATAATTCTTGAAAAATGACAATAAATTGAGAAAATTCCTAAAATAAGGATAATCATCAATAAATTGTTGAAAAAAATGTAAAAATGTGTAAAAAATGTATTTCGTGCTCTTTAACGAATCAGAGCCCTCCAAAACGTTAATTTTAAGCACGTCGAGCCAAAATTAGGTGTCAATAGGGGCAAATACCCTAGTTTTCAACATCAAATTCTTTATTTCAAGTTGAAGTTTAAATGATGGACCAAGTTGTGAAACAAGCATTAATATGCAAATAGTATATCAAAGTTGAGATCATTTTGGGCGTATTCAAAAATTTAAACTTGACGATTGAAAATATCACTAGTGTCTGGAGTGTTGAGAAGTTCCGTCTAATTATTAAAGAACGTGTAGGCCCAAACCACACATGAGACCAAAGTATATTCCTGTAATAGAAAGATGCGTTCTTTTTGGGACAAACCAAAAAAAGAAAATAAGACACTTGAATTGGGACAGAGGAATATATCATTTATACATGATAGAATGTGGAGTAACTAATACTCTACATAAATAACTAAACCTTATATAACTAATCTCGACATAAAATAATACATAAATTCTCTCATAACTAATCATTATGTTACTAATACCTGCATAACTCTGACCAGCTACCAAACGACACCTTAGCTCTACAAAATATCTATCTGTGTTTTCCTTTTTCAAGAATTCAATGTTGAAAAAACCCCACAAAAAAAAATTTAAAAACCCAAAAAACAGATTTAAAGTCTCACCTTTCTGTCCATTTTTCAACAATTTTCAGCTTAATTGAGTCTCAAAATACAATTTTTTTTTTTTCAAGAATTCACATTTTAGGAAAACCCCACAAGAAGAAAACTCCAAAAACAAATTAAAAATCCCCCCTTTAGTCCATTTTCCAACAATTTTCAATTTATTTGATTCTCAAGATACAAATTAAAAATGCTCAATGTATAAAAGTGCAAATGGGGTAGACTGCTGACCAATTTGAATAGTTATCCTCTATAGGCCATTAGTTATTTTACGCTGTAATAGGAAAAGTCACTGAAAATAGCTCTAGAGTCCAAACAGAGCTAGATGTATAGAAATATTACTTGGTTAAATAGAAAATTTTCATTTGACACACAAAAAAAAATGCTCAATGTTTTAATATTTGGGAAAGGTTTTGATCCGATTTGATCAAGGTAATTAAATTAAAAGAGAAAAGAAAGGGAGATGACTTGGGGGGCCCACAGCGCGCGTACACACACCCTCTAATATAATTAGGATAGTTACACACAGCCTCCACGTCAGCAATAAAGGTGCAAAGAATTACGAAAAAAATATTTTAGGGGGTAATAGGACCCCCACAAAGGTAAGGTGTGTCGTAACAATTTCGGGTATATTTCAGGGTAATAGTGCCTTATTCTTTTTCCTTTTTCAAGAGTTAATCATTTTTTTGGGAATATTTTATCACTTTTTTCAAAAATCAATGTTTGGCCATGAAAATTCCAAATACAAATTCAAGTTGTATTTAGAATATGAAAAACAAACAAAACCTTGTTTTTCCCAACTAAACCTTGTTGAAAAAGTACATTTCAACAACAAAATATTATTTTCAAATACTATGGCCAAACACAACTCCAACTTCAAAAATTCCATTTTTTTTTTGGTTTCTATGGCCAAACGCCTACAAAGTCTCACCTTTTGAGTACTTATTTCAAAAAATTTCCTTTTTGAACTTTTTTTTTAAGAATTCACCTGTAAGGAAAATCCCACCAGAAGAAAACTCCAAAAAGAAATTGAAAATCCCACCTTTAAGTACATTTTTCAACAATTTTCAGTTTTATTGAGTCTCAAAATACAAATTTTAAATTTTTTGTTTTCGGGAATTCACCTTTCAGGAAAATCCCACAAGAAGAAAACTCCAAAAACAAATTAAAAATCCCATCTTTAATCTATTTTTCAACAATTTTAATTTTAATTGAGTCTCAAAATACAATTATTTTTTAACTTCTTTTTTCAAGAATTCACATTTTAGGAAAACCCCACAAGAAGAAAACTCCAAAAACAGATTAAAATCTAAAAAAAATATTTCAAGAATAGCATTTGGAGTTGGTATAATAGTTGCTTTTGTTAAATCTGAAAATGCTCCATCCAAACAATGTCTTGATCTGGTTAGTCAACTCAAGTCTTTACTTTTTTTGTTTCGTTTTTATTTTTGTTTTGTTTCTTTCTCACTTGACTTAGTCAAGAGATACTTTCTTTCTTTGAAAAGTCGTGTGGAAAAGTATACTGATGGGCCAAGAATAGCACAGTTGTTAGCTGTAAAGAACTGATCCATGAAAGTATAATTTTCACTACTGCCTACTAATAGTCAAAAACTAATAGATTGACAGCTTAAAGGAAGCAATATTTATGTATTTGTTTTAGTAATAGAACCCCACACAATTAGCATAATCTTGTATGTTGCAGTTTTGGAATCCTTGAATGATTAGTGTTTGAAAATTTGATGTAATTTCTTTGTTTCTATCCTTTGAGAAGTTTGTGGAAAACTAAACAATATGCCAAACTATCTCTGCAGAAAACTTGTTAGAAGTTCCGTAGAAAATATCTCAGCAGTGTGTGTTACACGTAATGAAACCAAATCACACCGTCTTGCTAACACACAATGCAGAGAAATTTTCTGCAGAACCCGCATTGGGTGTTTAGTCGATGACTTCGAAAGTCAAAACGAACACATCAGTAGAGAAAATTAGGACAGATGGAGTATTAATTTGTTAAGTCTTCTCCCCTCTGAAAAGTCATGTAGAACATATGACTAACAAGTGACTGCTCAGGATCCATGGACCACAAGTTTTGTGGTTGTGATGTAGCTCATTTTCTCTCCATTTATGCCAAATTTGGACAAGACAAATATTTTATAATTTCTGGAAATTGACATAACACAAGATAGTACAAATTATTTAGTGCTAGTTGGGGTATATAGCATATGGTATGCTTCGTGTAAAGAAAAACTCTAAATAAGAATAAGAATATTTTAATTTTACATATGAATTTTGTTAGGCTCGAGTTAGATCGATTCTTTTTAATTAAATTTGTATTTATTAGACCTAATTTTTTTTTTTATCATAAAAGGAGTAAAAGATTATTATCGGTGAGATAAGAGCTTTGGAATGAATCGGGTTGGGATTTTTTTAAATTAAATTTGGATATATTAAACTAAAAATAAATAAAATAGTAAAATCTTATTACCCCCGGAAGTTGGATTTTCCAGCATATGTGACTTTTGTGTTAGTAAGGGCAAAATTTTGTGACTTTTGTGTTAGAAAACATAGTGAAATGACTTTGGTGGAAAAAAAGTTGTGTGACCATATGTGAAATTTACCCCCTAAATATGTGCACAATATTTCATTCAATTTTGGTTTCTAATTTTTGTTTTTAACATTAAAAGAATTTATTAGAAGAATCTGTAGAAAACTTTTAAAGTGTGGGTTACGCAAGTCTTTAACAATATTGACCCAAGTCAAGTGAACTGAGGTGTTGATAGAGCTATAAATATGTATGGATTGTGATAATAGATTTTATAAGAAACATTATGTTATTTGCTGTAAAAAAACAAAAGAACACGGCAAGTCTCTTTTTCATTTATTCACTTGTCTGTTTTGTCTTTCTAAGTCAAAGCTTTTCTTCATCATCTTTGCTCTACCAATGAAGCTTTTGCTTTGCTTCAGTTTAAGCAACCCTTTAAAATCTCCGACGTCAACTTTTATTGGTGTGGTACGTCTTTTATCCCGAAAACAACATCTTGGAATGAGAGTAGGGATTGTTGCACTTGGGATGGAGTAACTTGTGACTTGTTAACGGGTCATTTTATCGGCCTAGACCTTAGTTGCAGTAACTTTCTGGAACTATTCATCCCAATAGCAGCCTCTTTCAACTCCATCATCTTCAGAGAATTAACTTTGCTTTCAATAAGTTCAGTTCTTCTTCAATCCCAAGTGACATTGGCTGCTTGAGGAATTTGAGGCATCTCAACCTTTCTAACTCTTACTTTGATGGTAAAATCCCATCAGAAATCTCATATCTTTCCAAGTGGTTTCACTGGGTCTTTCTTGTTATTTAGGTCAACTGCAACTTGACCACAAAACATTTAAAGCACCGCTTCAAAACTTCACAAATCTGAAGGTAGTTTCTCTCTCTGATGCCAATATTTCATCTCTGATACCTATGAATTTGTCTTCGTCATTAAGTACATGGATATTACAGAAACCAATTTGCAAGGTGTTCTGACAGAGAGCTTCTTCTTCTGTCAAACTTGGAAAGGCTCAAATTGGGTTCGAATTTTCTTCTCAAAGGAAATTTACCAAAGATCCGCCCTAGCAACACTCTGTTGGAGTTGAATATTTCATACAAAGGCATCTCTAGTGAGCAACCTGATTCAATTGGCACCTTGAGTTCTCTGGTTCAATTTCTGATTCCATTGGCAACCTAACCCAAATTAGGGAGTTATATTTACATGGTAATCATTTCACTGGCCAGATCCCTAATTCCATTGGCAACCTAACCCAAATTAGGAAGTTAGATTTAGGTTATAATCATTTCACTGGCCAAATTCCTAGTTCCATTGGCAACCTAACCCAACTTAGGGAGTTATATTTACATGGTAATCATTTCAGTGGCGAGATTCCTAATTCCATTGGCAACCTAACCCAAATTAGGGAGTTAGATTTAGGTAATAATCATTTCACTAGCTAGATTCCTAATTCCATTGGCAACCTAACCCAATTAGGGAGTTAAATTTAGGTGCTAATCATTTCAGTGGCCATATTCCTGATGTTTTCTCTAACCTCCAAGAGCTAGTTAAATTGTATCTTTACATTTTAAGCTTGATAGGTCTTGAAAGCTTAAACTTGTGGGGTAGTTCCCTATCTGGTCCACTCCCTAGGAATGCGATCCCTCTTCCATTTTAAGCTTGATAGGTCTTGAAAGCTTAAACTTGTGGGGTAGTTCCCTATCTGGTCCACTCCCTAGGAATGCGAGCATGCTTCAAAAGCTATCGTATTTGGGTTTGTCTGACAACTCACGTATCTGGGTTTGTCTGACAACTCACTGAATGGCATAATACCCTCTTGGGTGTTTAGCCTACCTTCCTTAAATACATTGAGTCTCGATCATAATCAATTCAGTAGAGTGGCTGATGAGCTCAAAATAAACCCAACATTAGAGCGTTTGGATTTAAGTTATAATCAACTCAGTGATCCTTTTCTTCAATCACTTGAGAATCTCATTAACCTATTCATCCTTGACCTTTCATCAAATAACATGGATGCGGGAATAAATATCACTTTTCCTAGACTAGCATATTTGGTCTTATCATCTTGTGAACTGAAGGCTTTTCCAAACTTGAGAAATTCAACAACACTTTTGTTCATGGATCTTTCTAACAATAAGATTCATGGTCCAATCCCTTATTGGTTTAGCGGCATGAGGTGGGACTCATTGGAGTACCTAAACCTTTCTCATAATTCACTTACAGGACACATAAAACAACTTCATCACCCTGCTCTATAGTATCTTGATCTTAAATTTAACTTCCTTCAGGGTCAGTTACCTTCTTCTATCTGTAAGTTGAAAAAACTTATATTACTGATTTATCACACAATTACTTCAGTGAATCAGTTCCACATTGCTTGGGAAGCATGGTTGGGCTAGGGGATCTTGATTTGAGGAAGAATAATTTCAGTAGGAGTCTTCCACCATTATATAGGCAGAGCACTTCATTGACGAACATTGTCTTGAATGGTAATCATTTTGAAGGACCTCTCCCTGTGTCGTCGCTCAACTGTATTGGTTTAGAAGTCCTTGATATGGGAAATAACGCTATAGATGACACATTTCCAGCTTGGCTTGGAACTCTTGAAGAGCTACAAGTTCTTATATTAAAGTCGAACACGTTCCATGGACCTATAAGTACTAGGCAGAAGTTTTGCTTTCCCAAGTTGCTGATTTTCGATCTCTCTCATAATGAGTTCAGTGGCTCACTGCCTTCAGGAGTTTTTCGAAACTTCAAAGCAATGACAAAATGTAACACTACATAAATTTGGGTTGGGCATAAATGTGTTAAATGAGTGTTAACGTGACATTTTATCCATATGGAGTCTCATAGGTATGAGTTTGGGTGGAAATAGTTGGATTGGAATCAAGACAGATAGTGAGGTGCTTAAGATTAGATAGAATCGGCTAAGTTTTCAATATGTCTGACTTCCAGCCAGATTTTGTGTAAATCCTTTGAGAATTTGAGAAAACTCAAAACATGAAAGTTGTAGCTCTTTGAAATATATTTCCAATGGTATACTGTGGAACCCAAACGAACCTATGAGTAAAACGTTATGACCATTTTACTAACCTGCATTTCGCAGGATCATCCTGTGGTTGATCTCGCGTTTCACAGGATTGAATACCAAAAATCATGCCCCTCTGACATGTCGTGCGTCAGGACTACTTTTCACGAGTTAAATGCGTGATTCACGGGATGTGTCACGCGCCTTGCTCGTCCATAAAAACCTCCAGAACGTGAAATTTTGTTAAACCTTCATTCTACTTCATCTTTGGCCGACTTTTTGAAGAGAAAATACCATAGAACTTCCCCAAACCTTTGATTTGGGGGAGTGGTTGGGGGTGGGGTGGTGCATGGTTGCGGAAGTAGTTGGGGGATGGGTGGTGCAGAAAATCAAAAAAAAAAAAATCAAAACTTTTTTTCAAAACAAAATTAATTTTTTTTTGGGAGGGGTGAGGGTGGTGGGAGTGGTCGGGGTTTGGTGGTTGATGGAATGCACTTGTGGACTGATTTTCCCTACTTTCATTAGGAAAGTCATTTTCCTCATTTTTGAGGAACTTGTTTTCCAAAAGAAAATGTTTTTCAAATTTTTTGACCAAACAACCATGAGAATATTGGAAAACATTTTCCGGATGTTTTCCTCCATACCGAACACACCCTAAATGTGTGTATCATGAACAATAAAATCTGAAAGGGAGGAGTACAAGCTCAAATTGATGAACAAATTAGCCTATTTAGATGACTTGATTCTTTTATGTAAAATTATTACATATCAACTAAACCTGTAAAGCTGAACAGTTGTACAGTTAGAGAGTAGATCCAAATAAAATATATAGTTGTAAGCAAGAATACTATTTTGCCATGTAATATGAGAGACAATGTACACACTTTGAGTTGTTTGTTCCGAGAAGCGAGCAACTTCAGTTTTAGATTTGGTACAAGAACACGAGACTTGTAAGATATATTGCATATGACTAAATAATTATAATTGAACTTATAAGTATTTCTTCCGGTCTCAATTTATATGATACCATTTGATTGAGATCAAATTAATTTAAATGCAAAAATGTAACTTTTTTTTTTAACTGACTAAAAAATAAAATATTGCACATAAATCGAAATAGACAGAATTTTATTATTTTATATTTACATGTTATCCCTTAAATACAAACCCCTTATAAATAGCAAGCAGTAACTTGAAATTGAACTTGTACAAATGGAAAACAGTAATATTACCTTCTGCTGAGCAAACCACGTCAAACGAAAGGAAGTAGCATAACAGTTTTTCATGGAGACAAAATGAAGAACCAACGAATATTAAGGTATTTTGGCATTGTGTTGTGCCTTTTTATAAGATGAAAAAGGAATATGAAAGGCTATACTGAGTTAACTGGATGTTGAAATATGAAAAGATTATTTGCACAGTAATAGCCCACAATAGTTATTGCAGATGAAACTGTTTTCAAGATTCAATCCAGCAGAAATTATTCTATTAATAGAAGATATATTTAAGGGTAAAATGGTCAGTCACTTTTTAATGGGTATTTTCGTAATCTAACTTTAACATTAGGTACTTTCCACTGTTAGTATAACTAGTTCTGGGCATGTGCGTTGCACGTGTGGCCCATGTTTATTTTGAACAATTTATAGACATTACATGAAGACATTTGTGTTAAGTAATAAAAAACATAACTGCACAAATTAGCAGCTCTATTTGCGGAACATTCTGGGTGTTTTATTGTCATTAAAACGATAATGTTAAAATCTGAATGTGTGCAATAAGCAATAGAAAATGTTGCTGCAAAAATTTGAAGATCAATTTGACGAATATGCAGTGTGCATTTAATGAGTTACTGATCAGTGCTTAGGTGTGTCGTTGTTCTCTAAACCTGAAAATTGTAACCATTGAATTTAGTTAGGGTTGGCCGATAAGTAAGTAGTGAATTTTTTGTGGTATTAGGTGTAAACATGTTATATGAGTGTATCATACCCAAGACTTCCTTCTAGACGATGTTCTTTGTGTATGTCCCGCTTCGATGTTTTGGCTGCTCTGTCAAGACCAGAACTTTGTTTGTTGACATTGATATCCCTCTTGAAAGTGCAACGTACAATTGGCCATGCGAGAATACACGTTGGGGAAAATACAAGCCAACGTTGGGAATTGTTTGACCTTGCGCTTTATTTATTGTCATTGCAAAGCAAAGTCGTATTGGAAACTGCTTCCTAATGAATTTGAAAGGATATCCTTCATTTTCTGGGGGGTGACAGTTGAATTCATGGAAGGAACACATGCTTAGTTGCGCAATGGCCACTTGTAATTTCTGTATGCAAGATATTCTTGTCGAAGCCTATACATATCAGTCTTGTGCCATTGCACAACCTGTTTGAAGGGTCTAAATTCCTTAGTAGCATGATTGGTGCATTCTCCTTCTGAACTAACCTGTAGAAAAAAGGAAACGTTAAATTATATTCCTTTGTAACTGCATCTTTGGTATTATAATATGTATTCTATTTGTCTGAACACCTATGTGTTGGGAGACCATTTGGTGTTAAAGTATTTATATTATTCTTCTTGATAATAGTTGTTGGTGTCATCATCTGCAGAGTCAAAACTAATGACGTTTTGCTTTCACCCGGCAACATTGTTATCAAATTCTCATTTAGTTTATCAACATGCTCATTTCTGCTTGCTAGGATACCCCGCTCTGTTACATATTTTGCAGCACTTGCATTTTCTTGCAGCGATGGGGATATTTTGATTATTAAGCTTTGTTCAGCGTTTCCATCACTACCATACTTGACCGTCAATTGTTCTGGGAGGCGGATCAAATTGTCTCTTATTGTTGGCTGTTCTCCGTTACCAACACGAAGTAAGAAGTCACTAAATGTTGGATCAGTTCTTGCTCTCATATTTCTGGTAAACTGGATCTTTCCCATCAAAGGCCAGAGATATGAATTCACTAAGCTTGCGTTAACAGTTTCTGCTCTTGTAGATTTTGGGACAACAGGTAATACCTGACGGAAATCTCCTCCAAAAACCATGACTTTCCCGGCAAAAGGCTTATCAATGTCCATTATATCTCTAAAGCTCCTGTCAACTGTTTCTATTGTTTGCCGCTTGGCCATTGGCACTTCATCCCATATAAGTAGTTTTGCTTTTCTAATCAATTTTGCAGCACCACTTTGTTTTGACATATTTGTCATGGATGATTCATTTGTTTGAAGGGGAATCTCAAACCTTGAGTGAGCTGTACGTCCTCCCGGTAAATTGAAGCTGCTACGCCACTGGATGTTGTTGCCAAGGCAATCATACATCTTGATCTAACGTTGGCCAGCAATGCATGGTACAAGAATGTTTTTCCAGTTCCTCCGGGTCCATCGACAAAGAATAATTCAGCCCTTCCACAATCCACCACCCGCAATATTATTTTGAAAGCATGCTCTTGTTCAGGATTTAGACTTGATTGTGCGTCAAAATCTTCTTCGGTATTTGCTCGGACATTTCTTCAGCCACTTCTCTACATTCTGATGGGGCAACTTCGGCCAACTATTGCTAAAGGAGAGGTAGGTCATATATGTTGATGCTTGTGCCCATACTTCCCAAATAATAATTAATATCCTGTAGCGTACATTGAAGTATCGCGTTGGGTGAGTTGTTATGTATCCTGCTAAAGTCCTCAGACATATCCTTAAAATAAGTGTCCCATAGTTTTCTGACATCGGTTGTGTTACAGTGAACCAGAATTGTTGCAAACAAACTTCGTAGGGTTGATGGCATTTTGAGTAGAACAGCCTCTCCCAAGCATTCTGATATGCTGTTGTCCGATTCTAATAACCGTCTTTCTTTGGCTGCTTCTTTAAAGGTCACACATTGCCTTCCGCAGACAGTGAGTAAGTCCTCGAATGATAATGGTCCTCTTACATGGTTTAATAATAACCGCTCAATACCTTTCGCCTTCCTTAGGATTAGCCGCAATATGTAATGAATGTTAATAAGTTAGTTTAATGGTAGATGTTGTGTATAAAGGTACACAGTGGTACTATATGCCTTACCAGTTGCAATGCGACCAATTACAGATCTTGTTTTTCTTGTTGTCCAAGCCTTTCCCTTTGGATTCCACACATAGTACTTAGGGAATTCTCTATAACGGTATGTATGTGCTTCAAGGTCTTTGGAGCACATCTTGAAATACTCGGTCAGTATGGTTTGCCTGATGCCATCCCACGCGATGATGTTTTGCAAATTTTGCTTCTTCCAATAAAACACTACATATTGTTAAACAGTTAAATATTGTATATCTAGCTTTGTTGTATCTATTTTTGAAACAACTATTCGGCAACCAAAAATGATATCACATAAATTATTTGTGTAGTGTCACTGAATAATAAACATTGGAAGTTACAAAGGAGAAAATAAACTTCCCTGTTAATTTACATCTGTAATGCTTTCTCCAAAAAATCATGTATGCGGTTCTATTGAAGTATTTCTAGTGCACATGAAACTCATAGCTCAGTGCATCATTTTTAATTTTCACATTGAAGTGGGGATTTAGGTAACAATTGTCAATTAACTCAAGAGACTTAACTTGAACTTCTGAAGACAGTGGATAAAGCTCTACTCGACTTACTATCCTAATCAAATATATATGTTAATTTTGTATGCCGGTTATGTGCAAACGGAACCAACATTTTCATTATATGGGCCAACATAATCATTCTTTGAGTCTAGCAGAAGACGTAGACAAAACGTGAGAATCCATACACTTTTAATTTTTATTCAATTGCCCATGCACTTTAACTTTAATGAAAATCACATGCTTAAGTTATGGTATGTGTCAAAATATATACAAATTAATTGAAGATAGAATTTCATAATAATAGAAAGACTTCACCAGGAATTTAAGCATATGTATTTGCATATATTGTTGGAGTTAATTAGTTTCAAGGCACACCAAGCATTAGCATAAAAGTAATCCCATCCCAATTAAAGGAAGCCTATGCCAATTTACCAACCAAAGTAGGATAAGTTTGTGATTGCGTGCTTTTAAAACTACTTGTATTTGGGGGAAAAGTGGCCAAGCATTGGCTAGGAAATTTCAAGGAATGCTTTTTGTTGCTGGTGACTTGGTGACTGTATTGGGAAAATCTCTCCCAGATGATAATAGCTTTGCATTATGTGTTTATAGATATTATAACTTCATCCGTTCAGGCAAATGAACAGATTCTGTCACTATTAGACATTGAATACTTTCGTTTTGATTTATTCCTTCAAATCAAATAGCACAAATTTGAATAACCGAGGTTGTGAATAACGTTTGCTCTAACTAATATGAATAATCAAGGGTATGAACATGCCGTAATTATGGAATGAAAGTAGAGGACTTCTAATTATAGACCTTTACCTAAAGAAAATATGTCTATTTAATTAGATATTTTTAATAAATTTTGATTTTTATGAATCTCCATATTTGTGCCGCATAAATATGTGTACCTGAGTGTTTTCCAGGGAGATGTAGTTGTAGGTTGATGACTGGAGGTTGCATTTCACTCAAGTTGAATTCATAAATTCTCCAGAGAGCTTCGGGAGGGGAAACCCACCGGGCATCTTGGAAAGTTTGTATCTCAGCAATTATTTTTTCTCCATTATCGGACTCAACATAAACGGCACACCTATCATGACCTTTATATATATATATATATATATATATTTGTAAAGATGCTTTATTGCTTTTACTCCAGAGCAGACCTCGACATTAATGTGACAATTGTATCTTGTAAGCAAGTAAAGGCTATAAGGCACAACCCATTAGTTATTCATTTCCATTCCGCGGGCACTCTCTGTCCTTCCATCACTTCTTCTTTTGTTAATAGGATATCCATCCTTTGAATTGACTTGTTGCTGATAGGGCGGGGATAATGATATTTGCATTGGCCCTCTTGCATGCATGGATTTGTTGGGCGCTTGTTCCCACATGGACCATGCATCATATGCTTAACTACTAATTCATGCAATATGGGATATTGAGATTTGTCAGGAATCTCTGCAAAAATAAACTAGTCGTACTGATCTGCAGATTTAATCTTGTCGCCTTCCTTTAGTATGAGCAAAAGGTGTACGTGTGGTAGTCCTCGTTTTTGGAATTCTACCACGAATACATGTGCCGAAACAATTCCAAATATTCCTTTCTTGAAAATTTGGTCTTCAACTTCGCTCTAAATACTCTTGTCACCAAGTCGGGTCTATCTTGAGGAGTTTGACCGGCGCTTTGTTCTCGTTGGATCTCAACCCAATCAGGATTACATGTCATTGTTATGAAAATATCAGGTCTTCGAAAATGCTGAACCAAAGCCATTGCGTCCATATACCGCCTTCGCATATCTCTTAGGCCCCCAACAAAAAATGTTGGAAGTAGTATTCTTTGACCAATTTTATCTCCTCTGTATTCTCCTGCCATGACGCTATCAACAATACCTTGATAAATCTTCTTCTAAAATTTGATTGTTCATTTCTGAAATATTCAAGCCTGGTTGTTTCAAGTTTTATGTACATGTCAACCGCAAATTGTTGTAGTAATCTTCCACATAGCAGTATTATGGTCCTCTCTCCTTCCCGTACTTGTAACTTATAACAGTAATACTCTCTACAGGAAACCGCGCCTTTTGTCTCTCGGTGCACATCTACAAGTGGTAGTATATTATTAAAATAGTATGTTAGTTATAATATTTTAATAAAAGAAAAGTGTAAGTTTCTGCAATTAATAAACGTATGGCCTATTCTCAGATGTGTTTTGTATTTAGATATATGTATGTTGAAGTTGTATTGGCTTGTCTTTACATTCCAGCAGTTTTTTGATTCTCTCTGATCCTCATTATTTTTCGACAATGTCATTTTGTAAGCGTAGTTTGAAATATACCAACAAACCACACATTTATACCCCGCCAATTTAATCATTAGTGTAGGAAATCAATCCGTGATTTGTATTGATGTATGAAAGTCATTATATACAAAGTAGGTATCTCCCTATCAGAATGATACTAGGCTAAATTATAGGACCTAATTACTATACATAAGGAAGATAATATTTACAATATTTACATAGACTATTACATAGTCTATCACACCCCCGCAGTCGAAGCGGGAGGTTGTCGTACGCTTAGACTGTCCCTGAAATCATCAAAGAGCACGCGCGGAAGACCTTTAGTGAAGATATCTGCGATCTGGTAACGGGACGGGACGTGAAGAACACGAACTTCTCCACGAGCAACTTTCTCACGTACGAAATGTATGTCCATCTCAATATGTTTAGTGCGTTGGTGCTGAACTGGATTACCTGATAGGTATATGGCACTAACATTATCACAATAAACCAATGTAGCTGTCCGGATGGGACAACGGAGCTCCAAAAGAAGGTTGCGAAGCCAACAGGACTCAGACACGACATTAGCGACGCCATGGTATTCGGCCTCGGCACTCGACTTAGACATAGTAGGTTGCCGTTTGGATGACCATGAGAGGAGATTATCTCCAAGGAAGACACAGTAACCTGATGTGGATCGGCGAGTGTCTGGACAACCACCCCAATCTGCATTTGTATAAGAAACAAGAGAGGCAATGGAGGATTTGTACAGATGGAGACCAAACTCAATAGTACCTTGAATGTATCGGACTATGCGTTTAAGAGCATGCATATGTGCAACCTTTGGATCATGCATGTGAAGGCATACTTGTTGAACTGCATAGGAGATGTCTGGTCTTGTGAATGTAAGGTACTGCAACGCGCCGGCCAACTTACGATATTGGGTGGGATCATCGCAAGGAGGCCCGGCCGTGGCACCAAGTTTGGCTTTGGTGTCGACCGGTGTCTGACTTGGCTTACAGGCAGTCATGCCCGCACGTTCTATAATATCTGCTGCATAATTTTTCTGAGAGAAAAACATGCCGTGTGAAGTCCGGGTAACAGCGATACCCATAAAATAGCTTAGAGGGCCCAAATCCTTCATAGCAAATTCGGCACTAAGCAGAGACATGATGGATTTTCTGAGAGCATCTGAGGAAGCTGTGAGAATAATATCATCAACATATAGCAGAATGTAAGCAATGTCAGAACCTCGACAATAAATAAAGAGAGAGTGATCAGATCAGCTATGTGAAAAACCAATAGTGGAGACATAGTCTGCAAAGCATTGGAACCATGCACGGGGAGCTTGCTTAAGTCCGTACAACGATTTCTTCAAGAGACAAACATGATGTGGATGCTTTGGATCCTTAAACCCAATAGGCTGATGCATATAAACAATCTCATTAAGATTACCGTGTAGGAAAGCATTCTTGACGTCCAACTGATGAATGGGCCAAGAGTGTGCAAGTGCAGTGCTCAAGACAACGCGAATAGTAGCCGGTTTGACAACCGGACTGAAAGTCTCGTCGCAGCCAACTCCAACCTGTTGAGACCTGCCATCACAGACAAGACGGGCTTTGTGCCTCTCAAAAGAACCATCAGATTTTTTTTTATGACGAAAAATCCACATAGAACGAATAAGATTCACATCAGTAGGACGTGGAACCAACTCCCACGTCTTATTACTAATTAGAGCATTATATTCATCAACCATGGCAGCTTTCCAATTGTGGTCATTTAGAGCACTGACAGGATTTCGTGGGATAGGCGAGATGGAGAGAGTGCTAGAAGTATTTAAGTTGAACGGTTGTTTGGGCTTAAAAATCCCATGTTGGCTTCTAGTGACCATGCGGGTGGGCTGCTGGGCAGTCATGGGTGGGGCAGTGGGGGGTAGGGGCTGTGGGGCTGTGGGGAGAGGGCTGCTGGGCAGTCACGGGTGGAGCAGCGGGGGGGAAGGGCTGCTCGGCAGTGGGGGGAGGGGCTGGACCGAGGGAACAACGAGTGGAGGAGGCTGTGACAGAAAATGCAGGGTATATGGAGAAATTCCATGGTCCAAAAAATCATAAGAAGTTGGGGTTGGTGAGTGTAATTTGGAGAAGGGAAATTGAGTTTCCTCAAAGATGACATGTCTTGAGATGATGATTTTGTTGGTGGATAAATCATAACATTTATATCCTCTATGATTCAACGGATAACCCAAAAATACACACGGGGTGAATCTTGCTTGTAACTTATGAATAGTTGTAGATGGGAAAAATGGATAGCATAGACACCCAAAAACCCGGAGATGAGAATAGGATGGGGTTCGTTGATAGAGAACTTGCGTTGGTGATTTATACCCAAGGACTTTGGTGGGAAGTACATTAAGGAGGTATGTGGCCATTTGGAGAGCATGATGCCAAAAAGAGGGGGGCATGGAAGAGTGGACAAGGAGAGTGCGCACTATGTTGTTAATGGATTTAATTTTTCTTTCCGCTTTGCCGTTTTGAGGAGAGGTATGGGGGCAAGAAAATCGGAAATTTAAACCAATTGAGGCGCAAAAAGATTGAAAATGCCTATTGGCGAACTCCCGCCCATTATCAAATTGAATGTTTTTAATGTCTCTTTCGAATTGAGTCCGTATTAATGCCTTAAAAGATAGAAAAGTGGAATAGACTTGGGACTTGTTAGAGATTGGGAAAGTCCAAAGAAAATTACTATAATCATCAAGAAAGAAAACATAATAGCGGTGCCCATTAGAACTTAAAACAGGAGATGTCCATAAATCACTATGAATGTTATCAAACGGCATAGTAGTAAATGACAATGAATCATAAAATGGAAATTTAACATGTTTCCCCAAAGGACAAGAGGTACAAAAAGAAGTTCGGGCCCTATTACATTCAACTAAGGCATTACTACGAAGAGAACTAAGGATAGCATTTCCCGGATGGCCGAGTCGGGAATGCCACAAGCTAGGTGATGCGGCAATGAAGGTGGATGGTGGAGTGGTCCATTTTGTGGAAATGATAGGATACAATTCCCCGGTGCTCTCACATCTCATTAGGCGGCTCCCCGTCGGTAAATCCTTCATAGAAAACCCAAGAGGATCAAACTCAACAGAAACATTATTGTCCTTAGTGAATTTACGTACGAAAATAAGGTTTTTGATGAGTTTTGGAGCATGCAAGACATTTCAGAGACGTAATTGAGGATTGGGTGGGGGTAGGGATGCATGACCATAGCCTCGAATTGGAATAGTGCTACCATTACCAACAATGATTCCAGAATTATTGCTCAAATTAAAATAAGACGTGAGAGTACCTGAGTTGGCAGTCATGTGGGAAGTCGCTCCGGTGTCCATATACCAATTATCATCCGGTTGATGCATGGACAGAGTGTGCATGGCTGCCTCCACGTCTGTCGGAGTGTACCTAGAATAGGTCGGACCATGCATGGAATAGGCCTGCTGAGGTCGTGGACCCGCACCGAGAATGCCGTTGCCGGGCCGCGATTTGGTGAGACGCTGCTGCCACTGTCTCGTCGGATACGGGCAGAGGGGCATTGGCCACTGCTGGGGCGGCCAGGCAGGCCAGTAGTATCCCCCTGCCGGTGGCTGTCCCATCGGCCACTGGCCGTTGCTAGTCTGTCCGCTGCCGCCACGACCGGATTTCCCACGGTTGTTGTTGTTGTTCCCCTTTCCCTTGTTCCTGTTAGAATTCCTGCCACGATTATTATCACGACGGTTAGTTGAATTATTGTTACCGCCAGGTGGCGGGGAGGGAGTATCATTATCAACAAGTAGAGCCGCGAGACTGGAATCGCGGGCACGTTCCTTGGCAGCTGTGTCTTCGAGCTTGAGTCTGGAGCACACTTCAGAGAAAGAGGGCAGCACATCCTTCTGCTGGATGGTGGTGACAAAGTGTGCATATGTCTCGGGTAAGCCTGCAAGGAGGTGTAAGACCAAACGTTGGTCGGACACCGGCGACCCCACGTTGGCAAGCTGGTCCGCGAGAGACTTGAGCCTATTATAATAGGCCATAACCGAGCCGAAGTCGGCCATTTTTGTGGTGGTGAATTCAGTTTCAAGGTACGCTGCCCTTGAGTGCTTGTTATCTTGGAAAAGTTGAGCAACTCGATTCCAAGCCTTCTCTGCAACATCATCCGCCACGAGAATAGAGGTAAGAATATCATGGGATACGGTGGCGTATATCCATTAAAGGACCACCGCATCTAGCCGTTTCCAGAGCGGAAGGTTAGCCGCCTTTGTTGCGTTGTACGCGGTGAGTTCAGTGGTGTCAGTTGGTGGTATGATGTGTTCAAGTACGGAGTGGACGCGGGCTAGAACTTTGAATAGTGTCGCCCATTCGTGATAATGGCCGGTTTCCATGTCTAGAGTGATTGGGATTAAAGATTTCACATTCGTGACGGTTAAAGCAGAATGGAAATTTTTGTTGTCAGCCATTGAAGAGAGAAGAGGGAGGAGGAAGGGGTGGCGGCTACGGCTAAGGTTAGGAGAGAAGAGGGAGGTGGACGGCTAGGGTTTAGGAAGCTAGGGTTTTTAGGAGAAACCTAGTTTGATACCATGTAGGAAATCAATCCGTGATTTGTATTGATGTATGAAAGTCATTATATACAAAGTAGGTATCTCCCTATCAGAATGATAAAAAAAAAAAAGGGCAGCCCGGTGCACTAAGCTCCCGCTATGCGCGGGGTCCGGGGAAGGGCCGGACCACAAGGGTCTAATTGTACGCAGCCTTACCTTGCATTTCTGCAAGAGGCTGTTTCCACGGCTCGAACCCGTGACCTCCTGGTCACATGGCAGCAACTTTACCAGTTACGCCAAGGCTCCCCTTCAGAATGATACTAGGCTAAATTATAGGACCTAATTACTATACATAAGGAAGAGAATATTTACAATATTTACATAGACTATTACATAGTCTATCATTTATAAAGTAAATACAAAGTGGAGATGTGTTAACAGTTTTTGTGGGGCAGTAAGCAAGAAACCTGTTTGAAGCATTAAAACACTAATTAAATCAAAATAGAAAATGAGCTAACAGTTTGTAAATGTAAGTTTTAAGAGAATTGACCAGTTAATGGCTAAAAGTAGCAAGGAAATCCAAACCAAAATATGCCAACAATTAATGTGAACAACCAGAGACAGTACATCAGAACTTGTACAATTCAACTGACTAGTTAAAGGATTCAGAATAATCTCATATATTTGTAAGAAGAAATCTGAATCAATCACAATGCGCAATCCCCTAATACAACAAACCTTCGTAGCAATACATGCAGCTACAGTTACGTCAAAGAGGATTTTTCTACTTTCTACAATCCATACTTCTATATTCAGTACGTATTTCTAATTTCAAAAATACGATTGTAACAGGTAAATTTTCTCTATGATTCAACAGAATGCATAATCTTTTAGAAAAGCATAATTCACCTGACAGTTCAAAGAGAAACCACAACCTTTAGGTTAAAATGAAATTTAGTTTTTTCAACTCAGCAGAGCGACACAAGCAGCAAATATATAGAAACAACATAAAAAACAATTCAAATGACTTGTTGAGCAGACCGGTAGAATCAAATATGCAGGAATCATCCATATAGCTAAAAATCGTATCAAAGGCAACAACAAACAACATTCTATCCACGAAAATAGACAGTCACAACATGCAATCCCTTTCCAACAAAAAAAATACAGACATCACCAAAATAAGAACTGAAAGAAGTGCCATTCGCTCTACCCCAATTAAAGTGACCTTTCGTATTTCGAGAATCAAACTTCTAAATTCACATATTTGAAAATTGCATAAAGATCTCTTGTGTTTAAAATCAGTACCACAAACACAAAGCCAAGGTTTCCCAGATTTTGTGACGTGAGTTCTCTAGTCCCCTTTGGCGGCAAAAACAAAAGAAGCAGAAAATTGAAGTAAGAAATTAATAGTTGTGGCATACATACCTGAAGAAAGTGCATCTGGGGGAGAGAAATAGGATAATGGACAAAGACATCTTATGGTGGACATTTATATAGAGCAGCAAAGAATGTGAAAAGGTTGTGAGCAGAAATTAATACATGGGAAGATGAATAGAAATAATTAGTACTATAAATTAAGTAATATACAATACTCTTAATAAAGATTTCAAAGCACAGGTGTTTGACATGGCTGAAACTGAATACAAAATTTAAGGAGAAGGCAGTACAGAACAGAACAATATTGTTTCAGATGCCACATGAAACAGCTTTGGAGCATTTTCTTTGGTTAATCAAATGGGTTTAATGATTGAATTAGTGTAAAAAGGTAGAAAGAGGGGAGCAATTTCAGGAGAACAAATTAATGAGAATAATGAGAGAGGAGAGAAGCATGAGGAACTTGGTACACTATTGAATTATTTGAAGAACCTGTCAATAAGAGTCTAACTAAGGACTGAACGTGAGAGAGAGTACTATTAATTAAGGACTGAACGTAAGTGAGAGTATTACATAAGGACTGAATGAATGTGATTGGATTTTACTATAAGGAATTTAATAATTGTCATCAATGTAATTATAATATTACTATTTAGTGTATATTAAATTAGATGTTTTATATTTTATTACATTTTAATTAATAATTAAATTACATTAGGGGCAAAAGCATACCTTTGAAGTTGGGAGCTTCTCACTTTTAATAATATATGATTCTACAAGACTTTTCAGAGACTAAACAAACTAATACTCCCTCTATCCTAATGTTCTCCAATGATGTGTTCGTTTCGACTTTTGAGGTCTCGACTAAACACCCAACACGAGTTCTGCAGAAAATTTCTCTGCATTGTGCGTTAGCAAGACGGTGTGACTTGGTCTCATTACGTATAACACACGCTGCTGAGATATTTTCTACAGAGCTTCAAACAAATTTTCTGCATAGACGGTTTGGCATATTATTTAGTTTTCCACAGACTTCACGAAGGATAGAGACGAAGAAATTACATCAAATTTCCGAGCATTGATCATTCAAGGATTCCAGAACCGTGACATATAAAATTATGCTAATCGTGTTGTGGGGCACTATTTCTAACACAAATACAAAAATATTGCTTCCTTTAAGCTCCCTATCAGTTAGGTTTTAACAATTAGTAGGCAGTGCTGATGACCGTGGAGTAAGAATTTGAGATATTATACTTTCAAGGATCAGTTCTTTACAACTAATTGAACTCTGCTATTCTTGGCCCATCAACATCTCTTCTACTGTCTTCCAAGTTTTCCACAATAGTTCTTTTCAAAGAGAGAAACTATGAGCGGTCACTTCTATCAACTTGTTACTCATATTTTGTAGTGTTCTACAAGACTTTTCAAAGGGAAGAACACTTAACAAACTAATACTCCCTCTGTCCTAATTTTCTCTAATGATTTCGAGGTCATCAACTAAACACGCAACACATGTTCTGTAGAAAATTCCCTTGTTGAGATCATTCAAGGATTTCAAAACTGCAACATACAAAACTATGCTAGTTGTGTGGGGGTTCAATTACTAAAACAAATACAGAAAATTTCTGCAAAACTAGTGGACCATGGACAAGGATATTTTGTAGTTTCCAGAAGACTTTTCAAAGAAGAAAAGTAAACCAGGAAGATTCCATCAAGATATTCAAACACTGATCATTCAATGGTCCACGAGAGAGTAGAGACTTGACAGATTTTCCCTTCATATACATTGGATTCCAATTTGTTAGTGAGATTGAACTATGCGTAACACACACTTTAGAAATTTTCTGCATCTTTTTCTAACAAATTTCCAAGATAGTGATGGTTTTAGCTATCTCTTTTGCTATCTTCTAATTTGTGAATTACGCTCAAATCACATCGAGTAAGAGCTATAATACGAGGACTTACAAAACACAGGTACAATCTTTATAGAGTATAGAACGAATCGAAATATACTTTGGTCAACTTCAATTTAGAGGCCTTAAATTACAACACAAAAGGATCTATATGACATGGGAAAAAAACAAAACTTTCAACATGAAAAATGCTATCTACTTGGAGGTATAAAGGCATCATATTCTGAAACAGCTTGCTAAACTTTATTACTGAGTCGGAACTAGAATTCTAACTTCATGGTTCGGACCTGAAATTCTACCACTTCCTGTAGTTCGAGTAGAATTTCTGGAAATTGACTTGTCTATGGGACTGTAAGGATATAAATTAAAGAAAGAAAGAAAAGAAAAGCATCCAGACAAATAAAATGGGGTACAACTAATTTGTGGGGCAAAGCATCCAGACAAAGAAAAGCATCCAGACAACCAATTCCTCTCAAGTATTCAGTCAATTTCAAGAATGACTCTAAGTCTTCGTTGCTAGTACCAATAATACAATTTTTGTGTTGTCTTAACTTTGGTATAAATGTAGAGAAAATGAGCAATGACTTCTAACAACTTGTTAGTCATATTTTGTAGTGTTCTACAAGACTTTTCAAAGGGGAGAAGACTTAACAAATTAATAATCCCTCTGTCCTAATTTTCTTTAATGATGGTGCGACTTGGTCTCGTTACGTATAACATACACTGCTGAAATATTTTCTATAGAGATAGTTTGACATATTATTTAGTTTTTCACAAGAGATAGAGACGAAGAAATTACATTAAATTTTCAAACACTCATCATTCACGGATTCCAAAACTGCAACCTGCAAAATTATTACTAAAACAAATACATAAATGCTTCCTCTAAGCTGCCTATCAATTAGATTCGACAGATGGGCCAAAAAAGAAAAAAAAAAAAAAAAAAAAAAGCTTACCAAACACATCCTAAAACTTACCACTCCTTAAAACAAGTCATTTTACAGATTTCTGAAAAATGATTTATGTCTTACCAAACACATCCTAAAGAAAAGTTAAAGATTTTACCTTTTGTTGAATCATACACTTTCATAGTTCCATTCTAGCAAATAACAGCAATTCCACTAGCCTTCAACAGATAAAATATCCCAGAAATGAAAAATAACTGAAAATACAAAATCTGAAGTTGAAAAAAAAAAAGGGAAAATAACTAAAAATCCAAACTTTAAAGTAAAAACAAAACAAGAAAAGCAAAGACTATGGTTGACTAACCAGATGAACACGTTGTTTGGATGCAGCATTTTCAAATTTAACAAAAGCAACTATTATACCAACTCCAAATGCTATTCCAATCAAAAAAGTATTTTCAGATTTAATTAAGTTGAGAATTGTTGAAAAATGGAGTAAAGATGAATTCTTGAAAAGAATGCGATTTTTAGTATGTTTTTGGAGTTTTCTTCTTGTGGGGTTTCCTAAAAGGTCAATTCTTGAAAATATAAAATTGTATCTTGAAAATATAAAACTGTATTTTGAGACTCAATTAAGTTGAAAATTGTTTGCTTTGATGTACATTGCTTTTTTCGAAGTTTTGTTTTGCATGGGGATTTGGGATATGATGCAGGCATATGATTTTGATAGTTTAATAGCTTTGTTAAAATTTATTTTTTGTGTTGTTTTCTCATTAAGAAGGGGAATTAGGAAATTTTGTAATCACAACCCATAATCTGGACTAACGCTTAGTTTTGAATATGCCACTAACTTCGAATATCCTCTTGTTGTTTCATCCGCTACCTGCTAGATATGGTCTAGTAGAATCTATTTATCATACGTAGTACGAGTATATATATGTTCGAATAGGGTAGAGATAGAATTAGAAGTTTTATATTATATAGTCGATTTATATTTTATCACGAAATTGAAGTATTAGTTGATTGATTTATTGCACTAGCTATGGTTTTATACGATTGATTTAAGCTTTTAAAAAGATAATATATGCCTACTGCTTTGCTTTTTTCCTGTTACTAAGTGTCTGTGTCAATGTAACGACCTGTTTGGTAGTTATAGTCTCCTCGGCGTTTTCGCTCGTTCCCGAGTATTGATTAGCTCACTTTTGACCTGAGGGGACCGTTAATACGCCTTCCGAAGTGTCTAAACCGGATTCGAGCAACTTTGGTGAAAATATAGGCTTTAAGTGAAAAGGGTTGACCCGAAATTGACTTTTGGGCAAATGGGCCTTCTTCGAAGTTCCGTCAATTCCGAGGGGTCCGGATGGTCATTTAGAACCTGTTTGTGTATTTGGTTCGGTTCCCAATGCATTTGGATGCATTTCGGGACATTGGATGGGAAATGGGAATTAAGGCACTAGGGGTTGACTCGGTTAAAGAGACCCGGAAATTTCGAGACCATGAACGCGTTCACAGCACATTTTTGTATGGGTTTAGGTGGTCGGGTTGTGAACAGATGGCCTCGGGAATAACCCAGAAATTTGATTGAAGACTCAAAAGAATTCAGAAAATCTGGTGTTTGGTGCTCGCAATGGCGGCACCAGAACCACCCCAGTGGCACCGCTGGGGCGGTGATGGGTAATAGAGGCCATACCGCTGCGGCGGTACCCCAGCCGCCGTAGCAGCGCTGTCGTAGCGGCATTCCAACCGCCGTGGCGGTGACGGGCAGTTATATTTCATTACATATGTCTTAAATAAGTCTTAGACCCTTATTATTTCATATCTCGATATTGGAGCATAGAGAAACTGTTCTTGGAGATAATTTGAAGAAACTCTTGGAGGTAAACTTTGCCTAATCTTTTACTCTTCCTTAATCACAATCATTTTAGATTCTTCCCTTCCCTTTAACATTTCCCTAGAGATGGAATTTGGATGAGGGTTTTGGGAAACTTTTCCTTAGGGTCATGTATGATAAATTGATGATGTTAATGCTAAAATTTGATGAATCTAAGCTTATTGATCATATATCTTCAATGCTAAAATTTGATGAATCTAAGCTTATTGATCATATATCTTCCACTTTTAACATTGAATTTCAGATTTGGAGACTTAGGGTTTATACCCAAATTGGGGTTTTACTTGAAATCAGATTTAGGCCAATTCTTGAGTTGAATCACCAATTAGTGGTTGGGTTATGATCACCTAGTACTTAATTTGGTATTTTCATCGCGAATTTTTTATTTTGCCTTTATGGGCCCGTTTTCTCAATTTCTAGGGTTAAAATGGACCTAGTTGATATCCTAGCAATATTGGTATCATTCTTTATGATTTCTAGTATAGAATTTGATTATGCTTAGACTACTTTAGTTCTGAGCTTCAGAGGAAGGGCAAAGCAAACGAGTGACTTGTTGGTGTTGCGGTTCGGCAATCCAGGTAGGTTATGGTTTACCTTTGGTGAGACTTCGTATAGTGAGTCATATATTTAGATTATGATGTCAGAAACAACATGTGAAGCTTCGGGTATGAAGTTGGGATGGATATTGCCTTAGGTTGGGCCTTGATGTGCGTTGGGACTAGCCACCTCGTTATGTGTGCTTGATTGTTTAATTGTGTTTGCTTGACGCCGTGTGTGGTTGGTATATACCGAGTTCTGTGTGTTGTCCAGATTTAAATAGAATTGACATAACGTTGTTGGTATTTGTGTACAATATATGTTAGCGTACCCACCGTTGGTACTTGAGTTATAGATATATGTTGGTGTACCCACTGTTGGTACTTGACTTGATATATGTTGGCATACCCATTGTTGGTATTGCGATGAGATGCGTTGTTGGCGTACCTCGTTGTGGTACTTGTGATATTAAACCTGATTGTTGATTGTTGACGTATGCATTGCACGCATCTCTCATATTTATCATGCATGGCGGATACCCGATGATGATTCGGTGTCGTTGATTGAGCGAAACTGATATTTTGATAAACTCTCTTACTTGAGTGATTATGAAAAGGCCGATGTCCGAAGATCCATTCCGGAATAGTTGATTTATGAAACCGATATTTGATGAACTCTTTTACATGAGTGATTGTGAGAAGGCCTATGTCCGAGGTTCAATTCCGGAATCGTTGAATTACGAAACTGATATTTAACAGAGTCTTTTTGAGTGACTGTGAGAAGGCCGATGTCCGATGGTTATATTCGGGCATCGTTGCTGCATGGCTGATTCCGATGTTATCCTTGAATCGTTATTAGTACATGGACTCCGGGAGTCCCCCAGGGTGGTGCCGGTGAGACTCCCCCTGTGAGCAATTAGCCAGGGTCGTATCTGTCTGTTAGGCAAAGATTCGGGATGGGTGGCACTTAGACTTCGGGAGTCACGCTGGGTTGTGCTATTGAGACGTCGATATTTCCGTCAGGAGTACGTGTGTACACCTTATTCGCATGGCATGGCATCGCATTCATACCATTATTGCACTGCATTGCATTTTGACTTGGTTGAGATGTTGTGATGATTCTATTTTGATGATCTGTAACGACCTGTTTCGTCGTTACTGTGAAATTCGAGAGAAGACAACAACTGTGGCGCTTAACAATGTCCCCACCTATTCACGTCCTGAAGACCTTCCAAGCCAAACAAAGATCGCCGTGTGCATCGCGTAAGCAATAGAAGCGTGGGCAAATAGATAGAGCCAGACCGCCACAACAGTCGCTTTGACGCCACAGCGATGACGCTGTGGCGGTATATTAATAGCCGTAGCGGTAACCGCCTATGATTGCGCAGCCGCCATAGCGGCGAATTGACTGCCCTGGCGGTACCGCTATAGCGGTACACTTACCACCGGGGCAGTTTCGCACGGTGAATTTCCCTATTTAAGGATCATTTCAGGAATTGTCCTATTTTTCATAACCCTAAGTTCCAACCGCCTAGCTCGGTGGGAAAGCTCAAAAATGAGATTTTTAGTCCAAATAAGTCCTTCTAACACCTTCCAACCCTCCTTCCACCTAAGATATTACTCCCAAACATGTTCACCTAGAGAATCATCAAGTGGATTTCAAGTAACCTAGAATTTGAAGAGTGATGAAGTAGCAATATTTCCCCCTAACTTCTCTCTAAGCCATCTCCCATGATTCTTCCACCTAAATGAGCTAATAACTTAGATCTCTACCTTCATTTTCCATTAAAAATAGATTCTTGTATGGATCTTGAAAATGAGTTCTTCCCAAATATAAGCTTGAAAATGGGAAAACCTCTTAACATTGATATAAAAGAAAGAAAGCTAGAGGTGGGTCAAGGCTCCCAAACCTCCTTATTAATCCAAATCTCTTATGAAGGATTCAAGTGGAAAGCATTAATCTTGGGCAACATGGTTTTCCCCAAACTATATCACGCGGAGTACGATGTGGCAATCGATTTAAAGAAATCAATGGATGTTCGTGGCACCCGCTCGGCCATGAGGTAGGTTATGGCTTCCTTTCGGTAGACTCCGGTTAGTTTTCCGTATTGTTGTGTAGAAGAAACGGAGAATGCATGTATAGGAAATCGGAGATCTGGGATGGAACTTTATGATGGTACTGTTATGTGTGACTTAATTGTTTGGGCTTGTGACCTGTAGACTCCTTAGGTATTGATGTAGCTTTGTTGATTATCGGTGGATTTATGTAACTTGGGAGTAGCGGACGAAATCTAATTATGCCTATCGATGTAATTATCTGTAGTGAATCTAATTACCTGATCTTGTAGTAAAATAGTGGATGGAGATGGATTCCTTGTGTTGGTTCTTCTTCTTCTTCTTCTTCTTCTTCTTCTTCTTCTTCTTCTTCTTGTGGGTGAGAGAAAGTGGGTGATTGGGGAGGGTAAATTGTGTTAAGTTGGGAGAGGGGATAGTAGGTAGAGTTGTAGTGTGATTAGGAGTGAAATGGGAGTAGGATTTTTGAGGAATATGGAAGGGTTTTCGAAGTGGGATGGTGGAGTAATGAAAATAAAACGGGATTACAGTCCCTTAATATTCTGCAGCAGAACCACCGTAGCGGAAATGAAGCCGCTGCAGCGGCTGCGCCATGGCAGTATAAGGACTGCTATAGCGGTACCCTGGGTATCTCGAGGTACCGCTGCGACGACCAGTCTGGCGCTGTAGCGGTACCGTCCTGGCGGTACTGTAGCCGCTATAGCTGTTTACAACTTCCGCCCGTGAAAATTTTGAAACGTTGGGGTATACCCAAGCCTTACATCTCGTAGCAGACCTCTCACAAATTACCTTTGAGTTCGAATCCTCCATGCCTTGATACCCTGGGGAGCCTTTGGGATTCAACTAACCCAAACCTTCTCTGATTTTTAATACAGGCTACGAGAAATTTAGATGACCCCTAGTACGGAAGGGGGGTACGTGAAACCGGAATGCCATGATAACCCGGCGATTCCATTGAGTTACTTCAAAGAAGCATTAAGTCACAAGGGATTCCCCGACTACGTTATTTGCCCTGTCCCTTCCTGTTGGACTAAAAATGCGAAGTTAAATGGTACTAGCAAGTCCTAGCTCCCGGACGCATCACCCATCAACATTGGTTCATTCCTCTACCGTTCGGGGACGAATGGTTATTCAATTGATATCTGATGTAACGACCCGTTTCGTCATTACTGTGAAATTCGAGGGAAGACGACAACTATGGACCTTAACAGTGTCTCTACCAATTCACGTTCTGAAAACCTTCCAAGCCAAACAAAGACCATCGTGCGCATCGCGTAAGCAATAGAAGCATGGGCAAATAGATAGAGATAGACCGCCACAACGGTCGCTTTGACGCTACAGTGGTGACGCTGTGGGGGAATACTAACCGCCGTAGCGGTAACCGCCTATGACTGCGCAACCGCCATAGTGGTGAATTGGCCGCCCTGGTGGTATCGCTGTAGCGGTACACTTACCGCTAGGGTAGTTTCGCACGGTGAATTTCCTTATTTAAGGGATCATTTCGGGAATTCTCCCATTTTTCATAACCCTAAGTTCCAACCGCCCAGCTCGGTAGGAAAGCTCAAAAATGAGATTTTTAGTCTAAATAAGTCCTTCTAACACCTTCCAACCCTCCTTCTACCAAAAACATGTTCACCTAGAGAATCATCAAGTGGGTTTCAAGTAACCTAGAATTGGAAAAGTGATGAAGTAGCAATATTTTCCCCTTTACTTCTCTCTAAGCCATCTCCCATGATTCTTCCACCTAAATGAGCTAATAACTTAGATCTCTACCTTCATTTTCCATTAAAAATATATTCTTGTATGGATCTTGAAAATGGGTTCTTCCCAAATATAAGCTTGAAAATGGGAAAACCTCTTAACATTGATATAGAAGAAAGCTAGAGGTGGGTTAATGCCCCAAATCTCCTTATTAATCCAAATCTCTGATGAAGGATTCAAGTGGAAAGCATTAATCTTGGGTAACATGGTTTTCCCCAAACTATATCACGCAGAGTATGATGTGGCGATCGATTTAAAGAAATCAATAGATGTTCGTGGCACCCGCTCGGCCATGAGGTAGGTTATGGCTTCCTTTCGGTAGACTCCGGTTAGTTTTCCGTATTGTTGTGTAGAAGAAACGGAGAATGCATGTATAGGAAATCGGAGATCTGGGGTGGAACTGTTATGTGTAACTTGTTTGTTCAGGCTTGTGGCCTGTAAACGCCTTAGGTATTGATGTGGCTTTGTCAATTATCAGTGGATTTATGTAACTTGGGAGTAGCGGACGAAATCTAATTATGCCTATCGATGTAATTATCTGTAGTGAATCTAAACTCTAGATGGGAATATAAAATGTATCATGGTAGTGAATGATGCCCTAGCTAAATCGTGTCGAATGACTCGAGTGTAGGGTGAGATTCTTATTCTAAGTAAATATGCTGATTTGGGGAAATGGTGATACCGTATGTCCAATGATTGACTTGATGTGTGTTGGGACTAGCCACCCCGTTATGTGTGCTTGATTGTTAAATTATGTTGGCTCGACGCCATGTGTAGTTGGTAGATATCGAGTTCTGTTATCGTCCTGATTTGAATAGAATTGACATACCGTTGTTGGTATTGTGCTCAATATATGTTGGTGTACCCAACATTGGTACTTGAGTTATAGATATATGTTGGTTGGCGTACCCACTGTTGGTACTTGACTTGATATATGTTGGCATACCCACTGTTGGTATTGTGATGTGATGCGTTGTTAGCATACCCTGTAGTGGTACTTGTGATATTGAACTTGATTGTTGATGATTGACATATGCATTGCACGCATTTCTCATATTTATCATGCATAGCTGATACCCGATGATGATCCGGTATCGTTGATTGAGCGAAACTGATATTTAATAAACTCTTTTACTTAAGAGATTATGAAAAGGCCGATGTCCAGCAATCCATTCCGGAATCATTGATTTTATGAAACTGATATTTGATGAACTTTTTTACTTGAGTGATTGTGAGAAGGCCGATGTCTGAGGATGAATTCCAGAATCATTGATTTATGAAACTGATATTTGACAAATTCTTTTGAGTGACTGTGAGGAGGCCGATGTCCGATGGTTATATTCGGGCATCGTTGTTGCATGGCTGATTTCGATGTTATCTCGGAATCGTTGTTAGTGCATGGACTCCGCTCGTCCCCCAGGGTGGTGCCGGTGAGACCCCCCCTGTGAGAAATTAGTCAGGGTCCCGTCTGTCTCTTGGACAAAAATTCGGGATGGGTGGCACTTAGACTTCGCGAGTCACGCTGGGTTGTGCTATTGAGACATCGATATTTCCATCCGGAGTACATGTGTACACCTCATTTTCATGGCATGGCATCACATTTATACCATTATTGCATCGCATTGCATTATGACTTGATTGAGTTGTTGTGATGATTGAATAGTGATGATTCTGTAACGGTGATTGGATTGTAATGAATCTATTATGGTGATTGGATTGGATCGGATATACTCAGACTTATCCTATTTGGGTTTACATGCTATGCATAGGTAATGACAAACATTTGGACTCGATGATTGTGATTTATATTGTTGACTTGTGCCTATTTAATTAACCAAAAACTAGTAGTGAATTTTTTAAGCAAGGTAGGATAAAAAAGGTGTCGTAACGATGAGCTCGCTGCTAAAACACAATTGAGCGACTTGGGAATTACATATATGCCGAGAATCTGTGTAGGAAATTGTTTGACTTATAATCTATTAGAGGGTAGCTGTGGCCTAAGGCATATTGGCGCTGTGATGTACTGTATATGGATATGTCGTTTGGTTTAGTGATTGTCATCATTGTTCGTGAATTCTTTACCAATATGTATTACTAACCATTGCCGGCCTATGATACTTACTCAGTACGCGTGTTTTGTATTGATATTGCACTTGCTACACCCTTTTTGGGGTGTAGATTGTTTCAGGTATTTGTTGATGTGAAGAGGAACTCACAGTGCCTATCTGGATGTTCTCCTCCCACTTCATTCGGGATGGAGGACGCGTCGTAGAATGTAATGGTAATTTGAGTCAATAGTCGCTCTTGTACTAGTCTAGACCAGGTCATAGGAAATCGTATCGAGTCTATAAATTAGAGTTGTTGTAACATATAAACTTGTGCATATAAACTTAGTTGATTGTTGGGATAAGGGTTCGCTTACCGAGGTGGGAAGGTAAGTGCTCACATGGCCTAGGTTAAATGGGTCATGATAGTGAATTACTTATTTCAACAACTAGATAGCTGTTGTTCACAAAGTCGCAGAGTGCTTTACCCTAAAATGGGACTTCCCGACACGAATTTGGAATTAGTAGGGTCCCAAAGCTGGTACTACACACCGGATGAAAAACCAAAGAAAAAAAGTAGTTGGCGTCCTCTATGTGTATCCACTCAATTCTTTCAAACATGTTAAAGTTACTGAAATATATAGAACTAAAGGTGAATCTATTTCTTCAGCACTGACATGAATCATCTTCATTGTATTTTCTGGTCTAACTTATCGTCCAAATATCAGATTTTTCCTTGTATTTGCTTCTAAATCTTCAGGATCGCCTCCACGTCTAAGTCGCAGGTTAACGGGCAAATCTATGTGTTTAGGTGGATCATTATGCTAAAATTAACACATATAAGTTGCTATCAGAACATATACAAACAACAAACAGAAAACTAACAAGAGAAACAGAAACTGAACAGTTCAATTAGACAACAACACAAAACATAGACTAAAGCATAATATCGCTAGGATAATTACAACATTACTTATTATACAAAGACAAGTTAGCTCTTTCAATCTTCAATTAAGTCTGCCGTCTCAGCCTTCTCTTATGTGCCCTTCTCATTTTCTTGGGAAAAGCACCTTCAAGAAATTCCACAACCCATTTTGGCTTACGAGCTTTAAACATGAGGCTCCACATGACAATTCCAACAACAAGTCCACAACTGTAGCCTATGATCACTAATTCCCATGTAAATCCACTCGCAAAATATGAATCATCTTCTTCATCCGACTCCAACGGCTGAGGAACATGTGATGGATCACTCGTTCCACATTGCTTTGACAAAGGAGGGCCACATAATTCAAGGTTGCCACTATAAAAGTCATTTGAAAACGTGTTGAACTGTTAAACTTGAGGAATTGGTCCAACAAGAAGATTCTGAGAGAGGTTTAAGACTGCCAGAAACGATAGTCTTGTCAATTCCTACGAAATCTTTCCAGTGAGCCTAATCCAAGAGAGATCTAACGCTTCAAGCATATTCAATTTCCCCAATTCCAATGGAATATGACCTCTAAGATTGTTATGGGATAAATAGAGTAGCCAAAGTGAGCCAAAATCCTTTAGTGTTTTTGGAATCACACCTTCAAAATGGTTGCTTGAGAGATCTATGGTTGTCATAATTGTGCTGATTCTTTGTAGCTCAATTTCCTGGCCTTTAATCACCAACCTCACAGAGTCGTCATACGGAAATGTAGGAAACTTGGACTCATATATTCGACTTTGCCTTTGTCTGCTCCATGTGATATGATCATTGCTCTAAAATTTTCAAATACTTCTGCAGGTAGTGATCCACTAAACTCATTATGAGAAAGATAAAAAATTCGCAACTTGGGAAAAACTCAGTCTGCCTAGTATTTATAGGTCCATAGAAGTTGTTCGACCTTAATATAAGGCCCTGCAACTCTGGAAGAGCTCCTAGCCAAGCTGGAAACACGTCATTTATAGCGTTATTCCCCATATCAAGTACTTCTAAACCAGTACAGTTGAGCAATGAGACTGGAACGGGTCCTTCAAATTGATTACCATTCAAGATGATAGTCTTCAATTGTGAAGTGCTCTGCATAAATAAATATGGAAGACTCCCACGGAAATTATTCCTGCGTAAGCCCAGCACAGATAGTGCAGACATGTTACCCAAGCAACTTGGAATCGAGTTACTAAAATTGTTGCGTGATAAATCCAAAAATGTAAGGCTGCTCATGTTACAAATGGATGAAGGTAGTGGACCCTGAAGGGAGTTAAATTTAAGATCAAGATATTCTAAGTTATTGTAATGAAATTGTTGTAGGTGGCATATTAATGAATTTTGTGAAAGGTTTAGGAAAAACAATGAGTCCCACCACATGTCGGTAAAACAGTTAGGGATTTGACCATGTATTTTATTTTTAGAAAGATCCAAGACCTGAAGTGTCTTCTAATTTCTCAAGAAGTATGGAAAAGCCCTCAGTTCACAAGATGCTAAGAACAACCATTCTAGGCTATGAGAAGTGATATTTATTCCCGCATCCATGTTATTTGATGAAAAAGGTCAAGGTGGATTAGGTTAATGAGATTCTCAAGTGATTGAGAAAAAGGACCACCAATCTTATTGTTAGAAAGATCCAACAACTCAAGTGTTGTTGAATTTCTCAAGTGTGGAAAAGCTTTCAGTTCACAAGATGATAAGATCAACCTTTCTAGGAAAGGACAAGTGATATTTATTCCCGCATCCATGTTATTTGATGAAAGGTCAAGGAAGAATAGGTTAGTGAGATTCGCAAGTGATTGCGGTAAAGGACCACCGAGTTGATTATGACTTAAATACAAATACTCTAATGCTGGGTTTGCTTTGAGCTCATCAGCTACTCCACTGAACTGATTATGATGGAGATACAATGAATCTAATGAAGGGAGGGTAAACACCCAAGAGGGTTTTGTGCCATTCAGTGAGTTCTCAGACAAATACAAATCAGTTAGCTTCGAAAGCATGCTGGCATTGCTAGGCAGTGAACCAAAAAGGGAATTACTCGATAACTATAAGCTTTCAAGATGTGTCAAGCTTAAAATTGAAGAGGGAAATGGACCAGTGAAGTTGTTTTCAAAAAGATCCAATTTAACTAGCTCTTGGAGGGCAGAGAAAACATTGGGAATTTAGCCTCCAAGAGAGTTAAATGAAGATGTAAAAGTGTGAGCTGCTTCAAATTAGAGATTGTTGATGGAATATGGCATGTGAAATGATTATCATGTAAATCTAACTCCCTAGTTTGGGTTAGGTTGCCAATGGAATTAGGAATCTGGCCAGTGAAATGATTATTACCTAAATCTAACTCCCTAATTTAGGTTAGGTTTCCAATGGAATCAGGAATTGAACCAGAGAAGTCACATTCATGGAGGTTCAAGCTATTTAAGGAACTCAAGGTTCCAATTGAATTAGGCAGCTCACCGGAGATGCCTATGTTTGAAATATCCAACTCCAATAGAGTGCTGCTGGGGTGGACCTTTGGTAAAAATCCTTTGAGAAGAGAAATGTAACGCAATTTGAGCCTTTCCAAGTTAGGCAGAATAGAAAAGCTCTCTGTCAGAACATCTTGCAAATTGGCAAATTCAAGATCCACGTACCTTAATGAAGAAGACACATTCATAGGTATTGGAGATGAGATGTTGACATAAGAGAGAGAAACTACCTCCAGATTTTTGAAGTTTTGAAGCAGTGTTTCAAATGTTTCCTGATTAAGTCGTATTCCACACCCATAACAAGAAAGATCAAGTGAAACTGAATTGGAAAGGTATGAGATTTCTATTGGGATTTTACCATAAAATTTAGAGGCAGAAAGGTTGAGATGCCTCAAATTCCTCAAGTGACCAATATCATTTGGAATTGAAGAAGAACTGAAGTTATTGTAAGCAACATTTAGTGTTTGAAGATGATGAAGTTGGAAGAGGCTGCTGTTGGGATGAACACTTCCACCAAGCCCACTACAACTAAGGTGCAGGCCGATAACATGAACCATTAACATGTCACAAGTGACTCCATCCCAAGTGCAGCAATCCCTACTCTCATTCCAAGACATTATTTTTGGGATAGAAGTATAACACTCACTGGCATAGGAAGAGATTTCAAAGGGTTGCTTGAACTGGAGCAAAGCAAAAGCTTCACTGGGAGAGCAACGATAATGCACAAAGGAAGACGAAAAGCTCGGGCTCAGCAACACAAAATAGAGAAGTGAATAAAAGAAAAAGAAAGGTTCCATTTTTTATTTTTTTATTCAACAAATAACAGAATGTTCTTACAAAATCAGTCATCATAATCCATATATATATTAGTGGTCCATGGACGAACCATAGCTTCTGATAAATTTTCATGATAGTGATGGTTTTACATGTATCATCTGCCATTTTCATCTTGATCTCCATGAGACTTTACAAATAACATAGAAGAAGAAATTACACTAGGGAGATAGCATCATATTTCCATACACTGATAATTCAATGGTCCCGTGAGAAAGTAGAAATGTGAACTTTAGACAAATTTCTCCTACATAATTTTCCTGTCCACATATACATAGGACCAGCTTTGCTGTCTTAAATACTGAACCATGTGCAGCACAAAACAAAAAATGGTATCTTATAGTTGTTCACAAGATACCCACTTACAAATTTGGCGTAACCATTACATTTAGATACAACATGATAATCATTTGTTCCTTTATAACTCTACTAGTCTTTTTTTTGGTAGTGGGAGGTATAAGCGCATCAATTTCTGAAACAACTTGCTAAACATATTCATATACTTAATTCTTAGTTTAAGGGCCAATAATGTTGGTGTCTGTTATCTGTTATAAAATTGAATGAGTTACTGTTAAAGGTGCACAATATTTGCACCTGTAGATGATACATGTCTATTTGAAGCTTAAACGTTGTCATAAAGGCGGAACCAAAATTTTAACTTTATGGTTAGGACTCAAAAATGAAACACTTCCCGTCTAATTTCCTGAGTTCTCAATTCATTAGTTGTACGTAGTGATTTCTTAACACATATGCAGAGTCTAAACATGTAGGTTCTTCACTAGATCCACCCCTGCATTGTTATGTTCAGCCAGTTGGACGGGACGAAAAAACAACTTTAAAATCACTGTTAAACAACAGTAATATCCTGCTTGTGCAACTTTATACATGTTGAGTAGCCTACTTGTGCACACCCTAAGTTAGAGGGTATACTTGTTAGTTGAGGCCAAATTTGAGGGTCTGTTTATGTATTATTACTTTTATAGATGAATAACTTACCTTCTAACTAGCTACCAAATGTTATATTACTTATGCAAGATTTAATATATGCATAACTCACCTCCAAACTAGCTACTAAACGACCCCTAAAAGTTTTAGTTTTTCAATTTTCTTTCTCATAATAATCAAAGATTAGAACGGCCATAGCCGGCCAAAGACACTTTTTGTTTTCGAAGTGTCCAAAAGGAAATGACGAAAAGAAAGGAGAAATGTCATTTTAGATAGTTGAGTTGACTATTAGTGGGGCCAAAACATTTCAGCCAATTATGTTTTGCCATGTGATCAAATTATGTAAAGTTTAATTCATCTTTCTTTATTTTTAAATAATTGTTTGATTATATTTCTCTTTTTGTTAAATTCCGGGAGATCTTTGAGGACTACTATGGTACTTTAACAAAGACTTAAAATCTAAACAACTATTTGTCAAGAAATTCTAATAGTTCAATTGGTTAGTTATTTGAACTTTCACAATGTTGATGAGGATTCGATTACCTACCATGTAACCCCCTACCCCATATCACTTCTCCCCAATTCAAAAAAGAAAAAAAAGCAACCATTTGTCCATATAAAAATTTCACTTATTTCAAAATAGTGTTTGATTATTCCTCCCCGGAGCTACTTTGTTAGATTACACATGGGTTGTTTGAATTTTTAAGAATTGAGTTTTGAGTTTGAAAAATGATTTTGACTAGGTTTATTTCTAGAAAATAATCACTCGCAAAAAAATATTATTTTTCATGTTAAATGCAAGTACAAACATAACTCGATTTACAAATATCTTTTTATTTTTTTTAAAATATTAGTTTTTTCAAATATCACACTTTTATGTTCAAACGCCTACTAAGTCTTCATTAAAAATCTTTCACACAATAAATGTGGTGTTTAATTCTCATTGCTCCTAGAGAACTTTGGTATAATGCCTTTTGCTAGTTTTTTGATGCAATGTTTGGATATACATACCACAGTTCCGTCTTTGGGTCATTTGCACTTCTGTCCCTATTTTGTGTTGGTCTATAATTTTTGTCCCTCAATGTAAATAACTTTTTTGTGGCGTATAAGTTTATATTTTTGCATCATAATATCCCGAAAATTATGTCTTATGCCCCACTAGGTATAAGTTCGATTTTGAAGGGTAATAATCAAGGACCATCCCTTTTGAAGGGAAAAATTTAAAGACCAACCTACTTGAAGGGAAAACCGTGCAATTTCTTCTCTATCGTTTCCTTTCTTTTCTATTAATGTAGTCGGTAATCACACTTTATAGTACTTCATGCATTTCATTTTGCGTCACATTATTTTTTTTATTAAACAACACGTCATATTAAAATTCATAATTTTTAGAAATCCTTCTTTTATCTTAAACTTCGTAACCTGTCAAACACCGCGACAAGAGGGTAGTGCGGTCAATGTACATTTATTACATTATAGACACTACAAGAAAGAAGACATTTAGTAACAAAATATTTTTTGTAGTCATAGATAGGTTATGGTTGCAAAAAGTACTTTTGGCAACAACTTTTTTTTGTTGCATAAACTTTTCCCGACGACTGTTATTGCAACGACGTGCAATAACTTTTTGTTGTTGCCAAAAGTACCTTTTTGCAATAATACTCAATATTACATGACAACAAAAAATGACTTTTGCCAACTATATTATTTTTATTGCTAAAAGAGTTGTTGTAGTTTCTATACTTTCTTGTAGTGATAAAAACCAATTTGCATTTGCAGTTAATACAGGGTTTCCTTTTCCACTTTGTATGAGAACTGTAATTTATTATGGACATCAAGACATGTAAAACTGTAATGTATTATGGATCTAGGTAAAACGAACCAGAGGTCTTAGGTTGGAACCCAAAAAATAAAGAAAATCCTGGCAAAAAGTGTTTTGCGCTTAAAAAGGTAGAAAAACTTTTCCTCATTCATTATCAAGCAATATTAGTTAGTTGTTGAACATCGTGAGCCCCAGAAGCATAATCCGTCATGAAGTATAAATATTTGTAAAAAACCTACTAAAATTGAAACTGCGGAAGTGGAAAGTGAGCTAGAGAACATAAGGCTGCTTTATGACTAAAAAGATGGAGAACCACAAAACTATTTTCCACTTCTACATTTTTGAGTGCTCTTCTCCATCAGTTTTCACAAATTAAATACAAACTTACTTATATCAAGTGATTACAGTGATGAGCCAAATTCTATATGCTTGCTACTTGCCTTTTTCGTGTTTTGTTGTACTAATAAGGTATGTGCTCGGACTCTCCTAAAATATAATATTCGCGCACAGTGTCGGTTCCTTTAAAAATGTACTATCTCTGTCCTAATTTAAGTGACATCATTTTCTTTTTGGTCTGTTCTGAAAAGAATGTCACATTTCTATATTGAGGAACAATTTAAATTTATGAGATGATTTACAATCACACGTTTCAAATTCTTCCTTTCTTTTTTAAACTCTGTGTCAAGTCAAATGATGCCACATAAATTGGAACAGAGGGAGTACTACTTTTGAAGGATCCAACACGTACTTGTCGACATTTTTGAAGACTAGTTTCTGAACACGTGTGTTGCACGTGTGTCCATATAAATCAATACAGACTTTTTAAAATAGTAATATAACACTAAATGTGGTATGATGAACAATCGAAAATCTGAAAGGGAGGAGTATAAGTGCAAATTGATGAACAAATTAGCATATTTAGATGACTTGATTTGTAACGACCCATTTGGTCGTTATAGCCCTTTCGGTATTTTCGCCCTTTCCCGAGCATTGATTAGCTCATTTTGACCCGAGGAAATCTTTGGCATGCTTCCCGAGGTGTCTAGACCGGGATTCGGGCAACTTTTGTGAAATATAGGCTTAAAGTGAAAAAGAGTTGACCCAAAGTTGACTCGGTCAACGAGAGCTCCGTTGGGAATTTCGAGGCCACGGGCGCGATCGTAGCGTGTTTTTATGTGTTTCTATGTGTATAGTATGTGCGCAGATGGCCTCGGAAACTAGTAAAAAAAATCGGATCAAATGGTGAAACTTGGGAAAAATTGTTGGTGTCTGGTGTCCGCTGTAGCGGCACCAGGACAGCTGAAGCGGCACCGCTGTAGCAATGTAGTTGCCGCTGCAGCGGTAAGTGGAGTCTTGGCCTTGACCGCTGTAGCGGTCTGCCCAGCCGCGGGGGCGGTGTCTTGACCCCTGGAGCGGTCGACGAGTAGTTTTTATGTTTTAAAGCCTCCAAAAACCCTTATTTGCTCCCATAACTTCTAGTATATTTTCTTACCTCCTTAGAGGCGACTTGAGGGACTAATGGTCAGATTTCTCTTGGAAGTAAGTTCCCTAATCCTAATCTCTTCCATTTCCAAGTTCCCTAATCCTAATCTCTTCCATTTCCCTTCCTAAGTAAGAATCCATGCTAGAAATTCCTAGAAGCTTAAGATTAAAAGTGGGTTTATGGGTGTTTTCTTGAAAAGGTTCTCAAAATGAAATAGCTTCCTAGATTGTGAATAAATGATGTTAATGTTTTTATTTATGCTAGATAATGATATATCTAGGCTTGTTAACCAATAATATTCCATTCTAGAGTTGAAATTCTTGAATCAAAGTTAGGGTTCTTAGACCCAAATTTGGGGGTTTCCATATAAATGATGATTTTGAGAATTAATTGAGTATTCCTATGATTAAAGTAATGGGTTTTTACCTTTTAGTATTGAATTCGGTATTTTGGTCATAAAATCTCCGTTTTGCCTTTGGGGCCCATTTTTCCTAAATTAAGGGTTATAATTTGACCCGTATAGAAAGTAGCCAACATGGATATCATTATTCATGGTTTCTTACATAGAATTCATATGTGATAGAGTTTGATTATTTGGAGACGCTTCGAAAGACAAGGCAACGTGTGGGTTCGTGGCACCTGTTCGGCTGCCAGGTAGGTTATGGCTTCCCATTGGGTAGACTCCGGTTAGTTTCATTTATTAGTGTATTAGAAGGAACGAAGAATTCATGTATAGGAATTGGAGATTTGGGATGGAATCTTAGGATGGTATTGTTGTGTGATTTGTCTGTTCGGGCTTGTAGCCTGTAGATTCCTTAGGTTGTTTGATATGGTTTTTCTTTAATATCGGTGGATATATGTGACTTGGAAGTAGTAGTGAAACCTATCGTTGTGTCTAATGATGAGAAATTCCCGTAATATGTGATTATTGTGTTATGACATTAATAGTGAACCTAGTTGATAAAAATGGGAAGATAAAATACACCAACGATTGTGATTACGTTCTAAAAAGAGTTGTGACGAATGATTGTGAGTGTAAGGTGAGATTACTTGTTCTAAGCTAATAGGCTGATTTAAGGAGGTGGTACTAATTTATATCGATTGATTGACCTGTTGTGTGTTGGGACTAGCCACCCGGTTGTGTTGTGTTTGACTGTTCTATTGTGTTGGCTTGATGCCATGAGTTGTTGATAGAGATTAGATTCCGTTATCCGTCTTGGTTCAGATACGTTAATGACATACCCATTGTGGTATTTGTGGTTCGGATATATTTTTGGCATATCCACTATTGGTATTGTGATTATATACATTGTCGGCATACCCCCGTTGGTATTATGATATTAGCATATTTTCGGCATACCCACTATTGGTATTGTGATATGATACATTGTTGGCGTACCCCATTGTTGGTACTTGTGATACTAAACTTGATTGTTGATACTTGATATACGCATTGCACGCATTCTCACACATTCATGATGCATGGCCGATACCTGGTGATGATCCGGTATCGTTGATTGAGTAATTGAATTTGATAAACTCCTTATTTGAGTGATTGTAAAAAGGCTGATGTTCGAAGATCCATTCCGGAATCGTTGATTTTATAAAACTGATGTTTGAGAGACTCTTTTACTGGAGTGATTGTGAGAAGACCGATGTTTGAGGTTCAATTCAGAAATCGTTGATATGTGCATTGCATACATTCCCTCATATTCATGATGCATGGCCGATACCCGATCATGATCCGGTATCATTAATTGAGTGTCACGACCCGACTCGGGGCCGCAACGAGCACCCGGTACTAACCCACCCGAGCACCCTCTTAGCTTACTCTTATACTTACATCTAGGTGAGCCACATAATTATACATACATTTCCATTCATTCGTCAACTAGTCCCAATTTGGACAACGGTACATTTATATCACCATAGGCATCTATGCCACATCAATGTACGTGGGCCAACGCGGCCGACAAAATGATATACAAAACATAGGCCGACAAGGCCGGACATGTCTAACCATATACACATGACTACGAGCCTCTAAGGAGAGTATAACGTATCACATAAGCGGGACAGGACCCCGCTATGCCCATAATTATATACATAAAAGAATAGTACCCAAAAGCTATGACTCCGGAAGAAATGGAGCTCTGCTATGTAATCTCCGAATAGGCAGCTATGGATCAAGTCTGTCTCCCTGTGCACCTGCGGGCATGACGCAGCGTCCACAAACAAAAGGACGTCAGTACGAAGAATGTACTGAGTATGTAAAGCATGAGCAACATCGATAAATAAGCATCATGAACAACATATGAAATAACATAGGAGGGGGGAGACAATAATATCATCGTCATAGCACTTACCTGCCTTTCGTAGGACTTTCCATTTTTCATACGTATTTGTACACCTACGTCATCATCCGTATTCCATAATAGTACTCATACCACACTTGTGCTCATGTTCGTGTACATGCCCTCATTCGTATTCTTATACATAGTCTTATTACATTCATATTCATATTATATACAGTCATTTCATATACATAGCATTTACATAACATACTTGACCTCATGGGATCGGTGTTTCATACATACTTGGCCAACCAAGGCTCAAGGTTACTTATACCTGGCCCTACCAAGGCTTCAGGGTTATCCATACCATCTGCAGAGGTGTGTGCGCGTTTCGTAATCGTATACATACTTTATACATATTCATATACATATATCCTACCCGGCGTTATAAGATCGGGGTGTCATTATAGCCCTTCATAGGCACATGTAAGTATAATAGCCCGTAGCCACCTTTAGCATCATTATTATTATCATCGTTATCGCTACATCTTTATCTTAGGCTTACTCGTCATATGGGGTGCATAGTACAATTGTAGTACATATCAAGGATTGTGATCTTATGAGCTCGGAATGTCAATCATGTGGAGACAACATACTCATATAGAGGATTTAAGAGTTTGGCCAAAGAACCATGCCTTATGAAAGAAGGGTTAGCCTTACATACCTTTTCGTCGAACTATCCTACACTTGCACGTACTCCTCCGATGCTCACGTTTCTACCTTTATTAAAGTCGTACCATCATTAGAATTGACAATTAGCACACATGGATAAAACTAGAGAAAATCGGACAGCATTTCCTTTATTTATACGACATTCCTCCATATCGTAATTCAACTTCCAAACGTCAACAATACATTCACAACATCATAATAATAGCCTTTAGTCATCTACATCATCCACATTCTTAATTCACTTCCATTTATCCCTATTTATGGTCACAACACCCAACTTCGTCCATTCATATACAATGTCTATTTCATGATCTTAACGTCATTTATAACACATTCATATCACAACACAACAACAATCATGATTCAATTCAAACTATGTCTCAAAAACATCACTATTCATCATTCATAACCCATTTTGGTATTCTCTTCTAATGACCAAGCATTTTAACTCTCAAATACCTTAAACAACATATAAATATCATGAATCTTACCTTAGATGCTGTAGGAACAAGCTTTAGTTGATAATATTCCACTTTGAGCAAAACCCTAGTTTTTCTCCATTTGGATTTCTTGACTTTAGATGATCCTTGGTGTGTTCTTACTCTTGATTCACTTATTTAATGTTGTTGATGGCTTATAATCCTTGAAAACATGTATAATAAATGTAGAGAGATGTTTTAGAGAGAGGGAGGAAATGTTGAAATGATTTCATGAACTTGGTCCTTTATTTAATAACACTCCACTGATCTGTCGGGTTCCACTATACGGTCCATTATACGGTCCGTATAATGGTTATACGGTCCGTATAATAGACCGTGCAATGGGTCTGCCTGCACCCCTTCACTGTGACCATTTGACGGTTTGTTATACGGTTCGTATAAATTTATACGGTCCGTATAACTGACCGTAAAATTCCACCAGCAACCAACCTCCACTGTGATGGTTTTACGGTCCATTATACGGTCCGTAAAACATTATACGGTCCGTATAATGAGCCGTAAAACTCATCAGTTCACTGAACTTATTCTCATCACTTCGTTTGATCTCCGATCCTTGCGGAACCTTCTTAACACTTGTTCAACACTTCAATACCAATCTAAGGGGCGTTATAACTCTTCTCCAAGACATCACTAAGTCCTGGCTAACTCATTGCTCGTAATCCCTTTCCGATATTCGTTCACTTGCGTACCAACGGAAAATTTCCGAGGTGTAACATTCTTCCCCTCTTAAGAACATTCGTCCTCGAATGTTAGGCACTCGGGGATTCTACAGAAATTTCGCCAGAGTTTCCCCTATAATATGGCACTACCAACCTGTCACAACAACCCATAATATCGATGCCTCACAGGGCCACAACACAATAGCATTTAAAATTTGGCCACACACGACACAAAAGCATAAAAAGGAAATCATGCATACCTTCTGATTTTAACGTCTCATCTTGGCCCTCGTCCAAAGGCTGAAATAAATGTGGGTATTTGGATTGCATACTCTCTTCTGCTTCCCACGTCTTTCCTCTCGATTGTTGTTCCTCCATAAGACCTTAACTGAGGCCACTTCCTTGTTTCTAAGTCTCCGTACTTGCCTATCTAGTATGGCAATGGGTATCTCTTCATAAGTCAATTTCTCTGTTACTTGCACATCATTCATTGGGACGATCCTAGTAGGATCTCCAACACATTTCCGAAGCATCGAAACATGAAATACTGGATGAACTGACTCCAAGTCTGGAGGTAGATTTAACTCATAGGCCACTTTGCCTATCTTGCTTACAATTTCCTATGGCCCAATATACCGGGGACTGAGTTTCCCCCTTTTGCCAAATCTCATCACGCCCTTCATCGGCGACACTTTCAAGAATACCCAATCTTTCACTTCGAACTCTAAGTCTCTTCGACGATTATCCGCATAGGACTTCTGACGACTTTGAGCCGCTAGCAACCGATCTTGTATGAGCTTAACTTTCTCTATTGCTTGCTGGACCAAGTCTGGCCCTATCAACTTAGCTTCTCCAGTTTCAAACCACCCAATTGGGGATCTACATTTTCGCCCATATAAAGCCTCATACGGTGCCATTTGAATGCTAGAATGATAACTATTATTGTAAGCAAATACAATGAGTGGAAAATGATCATCCCAACTTCCTCCAAAATCTATCATACATGCTCGTAACATATCTTCGAGAGTCTGGATGGTGCGTTTGGCCTGCCCATCGGTCTGTGGGTGAAACGCCGTGCTAAGGCGCACTTGGGTCCCTAAACCCTCTTGGAAAGACTCCCAAAACTTAGCTGTGAACTGAGTCCCTCTATCGGAGATAATAGATACCGGAACGCCATGGAGTCTCACTATCTCTTTAAGATAAAGCCTCGCATAATCTTCTGCCACATAGGTCGTCCTGACCGGTAAGAAATGAGCTGACTTTGTGAGTCTATCCACAATCACCCATATGGAATCATACTTACGTCGAGAACGGGGTAACCCTGTAATAAAATCCATATTAATCACTTCCCACTTCCAAGTTGGGATTTCTATAGCTTGCAATAATCTACCCAGCTTTTGGTGTTCAATCTTCACTTGTTGGCAATTAGGACACTGAGCTACGAATTCCGCTATATCTTTCTTCATTCCATTCCACCAGTATATAGACTTAAGATCATGGTACATTTTCGTCGCTCTGGGGTGAACGGAGTAACGGGAACAATGAGCTTCCCTCAATATTTGGTGACGTAGACCTACCACATCGGGAACACATAACCTGCCTCGACATCGGAGAACTCCGTCTTCCGAAATATCAAATGATGACTCCTCCTTCTGAGAGAGTGTATCTCTGTACTGCATTAGCATGGGATCCTCATATTGTCGCTCTTTTACTTCCGCTACTAGCGATAAAACTGCTGAATTCTGAATAGTGGTCTCCCGGCTACCTGAGTCCATCACTCGGACTCCTAGGCTAGCTAGCTGTTGGAGCTCACGGATCAGTTCTCTCTTCTCTTGTCGCACTTCACATAGACTTCCCATGGATCTGCGGCTAAGAGCGTCAGCCACAACGTTAGCCTTTCCGGGGTGATACAAGATATCAACATCGTAATCCTTTAGCAACTCCAACCAGCGTCGTTGTCGCAAATTCAAATCTTTCTGCTTGAAGATATACTGAAGGCTCTTATGATCTGTATAAATATCCACATGGACACCATATAAATAATGTCTCCATATCTTTAATGCATGGACCACCGTAGCCAATTCTAAATCATGTGTTGGATAATTCTGCTCATGTTTCCGTAACTGCCTTGAAGCATACGCAATCACCTTATCGTGTTGCATCAATACGCTGCCTAGCCCAACACCTGAAGCATCACAATAAATGACATACCCCTCCAATCCATCTGGAAGTGTCAAGACTGGGGCAGAAGTCAATCGCCCCTTTAACTCTTGGAAACTACGCTCGCAAGCATCTGTCCATTGAAACTTTGCCGATTTCTGTGTCAACTTTGTGAGTGGTGCAGAAATAGAGGAAAAACCTTCAACGAATATCCTGTAATAACCTGCTAAGCCCAGAAAGCTACGAACCTCTGTAGGAGTTGTGGGCCTTGGCCAAGTCTTCACGGCCTCAATCTTTTGGCTATCCACTCGAATACCATCGGCTGCAACAATGTGCCCTAAAAATGCCACCGAGTTCAACCAAAACTCGCATTTGGAAAACTTTGCAAATAATTCTCGGGTTCGAAGAACTCCAAGGACAATACGCAAATGATTCACATGTTCTGCCTCGGATCTAGAATACACTAAGAGGTCATCAATAAATACTATCACAAATAAATCCAGGAAGGGCCTGAACACATTATTCATCAAATCCATGAATACCGCCGGCGCGTTAGTTAGCCCAAACGACATTACTCGGAACTCAAAATGACCATATCTTGTTCTGAAGGCTGTCTTAGGGATATCTTTCTCCCTAACTCTCACTTGATGATACCCGGACCTCAAATCAATCTTCGAAAACCATTTAGCACCTTGCAATTGATCAAACAAGTCATCAATCCTCGGGAGAGGATACTTATTCTTAATCGTCACCTTATTCAATTGCCGATAATCAATGCACATTCTCAAAGAGCCATCATTCTTCCGGAAGAACAATACGGGTGCTCCCCACGGGGATGAACTAGGCCTAATGAAGCCTTTTTCAAGCAAGTCTTTCAATTGCTCCTTCAACTCTTTCAACTCTGCGGGTGCCATCCTATAAGGAGGAATAGATATGGGTTTAGTGCCTGGCAACACATCAATAGCAAAATCGATCTCTCGCTCGGGAGGAAGGCCTGGAAGCTCTTCCGGGAACACATCCGGAAATTCGTTCACTACCGGAACTGACTGAAGAGTCGGCGACTCAGCTTCTACATCTTGAACTCGCACTAGGTGATAAATACACCCTTTCGTGATCATATTCCTTGCCTTTAGATAGGAAATAAACCTACCTTTTGGTGATGCCGCATTCCCTTTCCATTCTAAGACTGGTTCTCCCAGAAACTGGAAACGAACCATCTTCATTCGGCAATCAACATTGGCGTAACAAGAAGCCAACCAATCCATGCCCATAATAACGTCAAAATCTACCATTTCTAGCTCATGAAAATCAATCATGGTACGACGATCACAAATCACAATCACACAATTCCTATATACTCGGCTAACTATTACCGAGTCAACCACGGGTGTAGACACCTCAAAAGGTTTGATAGACTCCGGCTCAATTATAAATCGACCCGCAATATATGGAGTAACATATGATAATGTGGAGCCCGGATCAATCAAAGCATATACATAATGAGAGAATACCGATAATATACCTGTGACCACATCAGGAGAAGACTCAAGATCTTGGCATCCAGCCAAAGCATAAATACGGTGCTGAGGACCGCTAGTACTGGGAGTTCTGCCTCTACCTCTACCATGGCCGACTGGCGCATGTGATCCTGGCCCCGTAGGGCGTACAGATGCCGAAGATCCGGCTACCGACCCTGATGGCTGGGTCCTACCTCTACCATGCACTGAGGGGCAATCACGCATAATATGGCCCAGTCGACCACATGAATAGCAAACATCTGAACCCAATTGGCATTGACCCCAATGCGACTTCCCACACTGGGAACATCGTGGTATAGGTGGCCTTGACTGGCCTGAATCACCTCTAAACTGGGACCCCGAATAATTCTGACTCGGCCCGGGATGAGTGGATCTATCAAGGCTCTGCCTGAAACCCGTGGAGGTGCACTAGTCATAGAGTAGCCCGAATGCCTGGGAAACTGCTGCCTGTGCCCGCCTTTGGACTCACTCATTGGGCCTGAAGATCTGGCCCTCTTACTATGACACCTATCCTGCTCGCGTTCACTTCTCCGTTGTTGTAGGCTTTCCTCTAAGTTCTGAGCATGTGCCTGAATGCGTGCAATATCCATACCGTCCTGAAGGGACGCAGTCAAGCATTTGTCCATCAGATGGGGCCCTAGGCCCTTTACAAATCGGTGTACCCTGTCGCCCATATCTGCTACCATGGCCGAGGCATACCTGGCCAAGGAGTTAAAATGGAGGCTATACTCTAGGGAACTCATACTGCCTTGCCTCAAATTTAAGAATTTATCGGCCCTAGCCCACCGAACTTCTGGGGGCATGTAATGACGGAGAAAAGCATCAACAAACTCTTGCTATACCGGGGGAGGTGCATTGGCTCCCCGCGAAGCCATCCATACTGTATACCACTGGATCGAGACATCTCTCAATCTATAGGATGCTAGCTCTACCGACTCGGTGTCTGAAGCATGTATCAACTGGAGCGTCCTTAGCATACCATCAATAAAGTCCTGGGGATCCTCCTCCGGTTTTGACCCAAAGAAGTCCGGAGGGTTCAAAGTAATGAAATCACGAGCTCTTGCACTAACAGCCCTATCACCATACCCTGAACTGTGCCTCTGATCCTGGGCCGCAACCAATTGAGTCAATAAAGTAATGGCCACTTTTACATCTTGGCCCGAAGCATTTGGTGGAGGAGCCGGAGCTGGGGCTGAGGCTCTCACGTGCTCCTCGGTAATAGACACTGTCTGGGAGGACTGAGATTGAGCCGCACTCTGGGACTCATCTTCCTCTACTACCGGTGGCGGTGCTCTTTCAACCCACTTTTCTGCCACCGTCTTGCCCTTTTGGGCTGCTGTAGCCTTTTTCTTTACAGGCATTCTCTGAAATACACAACACACTATTAAGGAACAAGAATTTCTTACATCATAGCTCTATCGCACGATTCTTATGAAGAAAGAAGGTTATTTATTCCTAAAATGTCCGCATCTTCCTGTTTATAAGTGTGGCGCGCAACACACCCGTAACCAGGACTCTACTAGACACGGCTCGTAGACACACCCTAGGACTGAACTGCTCTGATACCACTTTTGTCACGACCCGACTCGGGGCCGCGACGAGCACCCGGTGCTAACCCACCCGAGCACCCTCTTAGCTTACTCTTATACTTACATCTAGGTGAGCCACGCAATTATACATACATTTCCATTCATTCGTCAACTAGTCCCAATTTGGACAACGGTACATTTATATCACCATAGGCATCTATGCCACATCAATGTACGTGGGCCAACGCGGTCGACAAAATGATATACAAAACATAGGCCGACAAGGCCGGACATGTCTAACCATATACACATGACTACGAGCCTCTAAGGAGAGTATAACGTATCACATAAGTAGGACAGGACCCCGCTATGCCCATAATTATATACATAAAAGAATAAGTACCCAAAAGCTATGACTCCGGAAGAAATGGAGCTCTGCTATGTAATCTCCGAATAGGTAGCTATGGATCAAGTCTGTCTCCCTGTGCACCTGCGGGCATGACGCAACGTCCACAAACAAAAGGACGTCAGTACGAAGAATGTACTGAGTATGTAAAGCATGAGCAACATCGATAAATAAGCATCATGAACAACATATGAAATAGCATAGGAGGGGGGAGACAATAATATCATCGTCATAGCACTTACCTGCCTTTCGTAGGACTTTCCATTTTTCATACGTATTTGTACACCTACGTCATCATCCATATTCCATAATAGTACTCGTACCACACTTGTGCTCATGTTCGTGTACATGCCCTCATTCGTATTCTTATACATAGTCTTATCACATTCATATTCATATTATATACATAGTCATTTCATATACATAGTATTTACATAACATACCCGACCTCATGGGATCGGTGTTTCATACATACTTGGCCAACCAAGGCTCAAGGTTACTCATACCTGGCCCTACCAAGGCTTCAGGGTTATCCGTACCATCTGCAGAGGTGTGCGCGCGTTTCGTTATTGTATACATACTTTATACATATTCATATACATATATCCTACCCGACGTTATAAGCTCGGGGTGTCATTATAGCCCTCTATAGGCACATGTAAGTATAATAGCCCGTAGGCACCTTTAGCATCATTATTATTATCATCGTTATAACTACATCTTTATCTTAGGCTTACTCGTCATATGGGGTGCATGGTACAATCGTAGTACATATCAAGGATTGTGAGCTTATGAGCTCGAAATGTCAATCATTTGGAGACAACATACTCATATAGAGGATTTAAGAGTTTGGCCAAAGAACCATGCCTTATGAAAGAAGGGTTAGCCTTACATACCTTTTCGTCGAACTATCCTACACTTGCACGTACTCCTCCGATGCTCACGTTTCTACCTTTATTAAAGTCGTACCATCATTAGAATCGACAATTAGCACACATGGATAAAACTAGAGAAAATCGGACAGCATTTCCTTTATTTATACGACATTCCTCTATATCGTAATTCAACTTCCAAACGTCAACAATACATTCACAACATCATAATAATAGCCTTTAGTCATCTACATCATCCACATTCTTAATTCACTTCCATTTATCCCTATTTATGGTCACAACACCCAAATTTGTCCATTCATATACAATGTCTATTTCATGATCTTAACGTCATTTATAACACATTCATATCACAACACAACAACAATCATGATTCAATTCAAACTATGTCTCAAAAACGTCACTATTCATCATTCATAACTCATTTTGCTATTCTCTTCTAATGACCAAGCATTTTAACTCTCAAATACCTTAAACAACATATAAATATCATGAATCTTACCTTAGATGCTGTAGGAACAAGCTTTAGTTGATAATATTCCACTTTGAGCAAAACCCTAGTTTTTCTCCATTTGGATTTCTTGACTTTAGATGATCCTTGATGGGTTCTTACTCTTGATTCACTTATTTAATGTTGTTGATGGCTTATAATCCTTGAAAACTTGTATAATAAATGTAGAGAGATGTTTTAGAGAGAGAGAGGAAATGATGAAATGATTTCATGAACTTGGTCCTTTATTTAATAACACTCCACTGATCTGTCGGGTTCCATTATACGGTCCGTATAATGGTTATACGGTCCGTATAATAGACCGTGAAATGGGTCTGCCTACACCCCTTCACTGTGACCATTTGACGGTTTGTTATACGGTCCGTATAAATTTATACGGTCCGTATAAATTTATACGGTCCGTATAACTGACCGTAAAATTCCACCAGCAACCAACCTCCACTGTGATGGTTTTACGGTCCATTATACGGTCCGTAAAACATTATACGGTCCGTATAATGAGCCGTAAATCTCATCAGTTCACTGAACTTATTCTCATCACTTCGTTTGATCTCCGATCCTTGCGGAACCTTCTTAACACTTGTTCAACACTTCAATACCAATCTAAGGGGCGTTATAACTCTTCTCCAAGACATCACTAAGTCCTGGCTAACTCGTTGCTCGTAATCCCTTTCCGATATTCGTTCACTTACGTACCAACGGAAAATTTCCGAGGTGTAACATTGAGTGAAACTGGTATTTTGATAAACTCTTTTGAGTGATTGTGAGAAGGCCGATGTCCGATGGTTATATTCGGGCATCGTTGTTGCATGGCCGATTCCGATGTTATCCCAGAATCGTTATTAGTGCATTGACTCCGCGGGTCCTCCAGAGTGGTGCAGGTTAGGTTCCCGTCTGTCTGTTGGGCAAAAATCTGGGACGGGTGGCACTCAGACTTCGCGAGTCACACTGGCTTGTGCTACCGGGACGTCGATATTTCCATCTGGAGTACATGTGTACACGTCATTAGCATGGCATGGCATTACATTCATACATCTTGTATTTTATTGTATTGCATTGATACATCTTGCATTGCATTGCATTATGGCGTGTTGAGATGATTTGGTGTTTATTTGTGATGATTGGATTCCGATTGATTTAGTCAGACTTGGAACATTTGGGATTAAATGCTTTACTTAGGCAATGACGTGTACTTGGATCTGGATTTATTGATTGAACTTGTTGAGGTATCCTATAAATCGCCCATAAGATCAGTTATATGTTCGGTCTCTATGTGATGTAGGATAACGAGTGTCTTAATGACGAGTTGACTACTAGACTAAAGCGATCGATTTAATGTTATGTGAGTTCCAATATCATTGTGAACTTGACTGGTGAATTATTAGAGTGAAATTAATGCTTAAGGGTATTGATATACAGTGTGTGGTAGATAGCCGTATGACTTGATTGGGGTTGTTATCATGTTTATCTGTGAATCCTTTTACTGATATGTGTTACTAACCATTAGCGGCCTATGATACTTACTCAGTACGCGTGGTTTGTACTGATATTGCACTTGCTACACCATTTTTGGGGTGTAGATTGTTTCAGGTGATTGATCGAAGCATATGTGGAAATACGCGGTGCCTATCTGGAAGACCTCCTCCTATTTCATTTCGGGATGGAGATTGAGTCTTAAAATGTAGTGATAATATGAAATTATTAGTCGCTCTTGTACTAGTCTAGACCAGGTCATGGGAAGTGGATCGAGTCTATATGTGTTACATCGTTGTAATTAAATTAAATCTTGAGTTTATTGAATATATTACGAAGTTTTCGCTGAATTTCTAAGTATCTATTGATTTAAATGAATAGCCTTTACTTGATTGATGTGTAATCAATGAGAGGGTTCGCCTATCGAGGTGGGAAAGGTAGGTGCCCGCGCGACCTCAACATGGGTTATGACATGATTCTTGAATGTAAAATTATTACATAGCATCTTAACCTGTAAAGTCGAACAGTTGTACAGACAGTAGATCCAAATACAATATATAGTTGCAAGCAAGAATACTATTTTGCCATGCAATAGAAGAGACACTGTACACACTTTGAGTTGTTTGTTCTGAGAAGCGAGCAACTTCAGTTTTGGTCGCGAGACTTGCAAGATATATTGAACTTATAAGTATTTCTTCCCGTCTCAATTTATATACACCATTTGACCGAGATCAAATTAATTTAAATGCACAAATGTAACATTTTTTTAAACTGACTAAAAAATAATACATTGCACATAAATCAAAATAGAAAGAATTTTATTATTTTGTATTTACATGTTATCCCTTAAATACAAACCCCTTATAAATAGCAAGCAGTAACCTGAAATTGAACTTGTACAAATGGAAAACAGTAATATTACCTTTTGCTGAGCAAACCACGTCAAACGAAAGGAAGTAGTATAATAGATTTTCATGGAAACAAAAAGAAGAACCAACGAATAATATGGTATTTGGCATTATGTTGTGTCTTTTTATAAGATGAAAAAGGCATATGATAGGCTATACTGAGTTCTGAGCAACAACAACCAGATAGTTGCTCTCCTCGATGTGTATCCACTTGTTTCTTTCAAACATGTCAAAGTTACTGAAAACAAATGATGAGGAATTTTGGCAACATTTTGAATATATAAAACAAAAGGTGAACCTATTTCTTAAGCACTGACATGAATCATCTGCTGCATTGTGTTTTCTGGTTTAAATTATCGCTCAAATATCAGATTTTTCTCCATATTTGCTTCAAAATATTTGAGATTCACCTCCATGTCTAAGTCATAAATGAACGGGTAAATCTATGTGTTTAGGTGGATCATTCTACTATAATAACACATATAAGCTGCTATCAAAACATAATTACATATACAAACAACAAATAGAAAATAAAAAGAAGTTGGCTCTTTCAATCTTCAATTAAGTCCGCCGTCTCAGCCTTCTCTTCTGTGCCCTTCTCATTTTCTTGGGAAAAGCGCCTTCAAGAAATTCCACAACCCATTTTGGCTTACGAGCTTTAGACATGAGGCTCTACATGACAGTTCCAACAACAAGTCCACACCTGTAGACTATGACCATGGATTCCCATGTAAATCCACTCGCAAAATATGAATCATCTTCTTCATCCGACTCCAATGGATGAGAAACATGTGATGGATCACTCGTTCCACATTGCTTTGATAAAGGAGGACCACATAAACCAAGGTTTTCACCATATGAATAATTTTCAAATGTGTTGAATTGTGGACCTCGAGGAATGCGTCTAACAAGAAGATTTTGAGAGAGGTTTAACATTGCCAGAAATTTTAGCTGTGTCAATTCCTGCAGAATCTTTCCAGTGAGCCAATTCCTAGAGAGATCTAATGCTTCAAGCATATTCAATTGCCCCAGTTCCATTGGAATATCCCCACTGAGATTGTTATGGGATATATTGAGTAGCCAAAGTGCGCTGAGATCCTTTAGTGTTTTCGGAATCAGACTTTCAAAATGGTTGCTTGAGAGATCTATGGTTGTCATGATTGTGTTGATTTTTTCTAGCTCAATATCCTAGCCTTTGATCACCAACCTCATTGAATCCTCGTACACTACATAAGAGAAGTCATAAGATGGTGTTTCCATATATCTGAAGTCCCCTTTGTCTGTGCCATTTTTTATTATTGCTTTGAAGTTTCGAAAAACTTCTGAAGGCAGTGAGCCACTGAAGTCATTATGAAACAGATCGAAAATCTGCAACCTGGGAAAGAAAAAATTCTGCCTAGTACTTATAGGTTCATGGAACTTGTTCAACTTTAATATAAGGACATGCAGCTCTTCAAGAGTTCCTAGCCAAGCTAGAAAGGTGTCATGTCACGACCCAAACCGATGGGCCATGACTAGTGCCCCAGCTAGACACTCGTATACGAACCCGCTAGATATAATCAGACAGAAACTAAGGACAATATGGAAATTTGTGAAAGCATGCTGTAGACTTATAATGTCATATATCAAAATGAATTTGTCTCCTGAGGAGTCACAGTTAACCAAAACATAAGAAAATATGCAAGCCGACAAGGCTGCCACTATATACGGGAAAATCCAAACGAACTATGTCGATATAGCTGACCAAAACATATATGCAACCCATACATGTCTACAGACCTCTAAGAATATAACAGTGACATATGACGGGTCAGGGCCCAGCCGTACCCCTGGATATGCATATGTCTGTATCAAAGGACCTGTACCAAAATGACTCAAACTCAGGAACAATGGAGCTCTCCAAGCAGCTGAGCAGAAGTCTTAGGCTGGACGATCACCAAACTGAATGTCTGCACCTGCGGGCATGAAACGCAGCCCCCGAAGAAAGGGGGTCAGTACGGAAAATGTACTGAATATGTAAAGCATGAAACATAGTAGTGAAGGTCATGATTGAATGGAAAGATGACATGAGATAAGTATGATAATCAAGGGATACCAATGCATATGTACCTTATGTGGTGAGTCATGCATATATATACTTTGTATACCGTATCCGTCCCATTATGGGACTCGGTTATATAAATATATACCGTACCCGGCCCTTTAGTAAGGAACTCGGTTATGTAAATATATACCATACCCGGCCCTTTAGTAAGGGACTTGATTATGTAAATATATACCGTACCCGGCCCTTTAGTAAGGGACTCGGTTATACAAAAAATATACTATACCCGACCCTTTAGTAAGGGACTCGGTTATGTAAATATATACCGTACCCGGACCTTTAGTAAGGGACTCGGTTATGTAAATATATACCGTACCCGGACCTTTAGTAAGGGACTCGGTTATGTAAATATATACCGTACCCGACCCTTTAGTAAGGGACTCGGTTATGTAAATATATACCGTACCCGACCTTTTAGTAAGGGACTCGGTTATATAAATATATACTGCATCCGGCTGTAACATCCCGTAAATCCGAGTTAGGTGTCAATGTGAAATAATTGGGGTTTAGATGTAATTTTAACCTTTTGGATCTCTTGAGATGGATAATGGTGTTAAATAATCTTTTCGGGGTCAAATGAGATAAGGAAGTTCCTTAGAAATCCTGAAATTCGTCTAAGTCTGAGACAATTTCAGTTATTCCCAGTTTTCGGGTATTTTTGTTAGGAATTTGGGAAAACTCAAAACATGAAAGTTGTAGGTATTTGAAATACCTTTCCAACCATATATTATGGAGGTCAAACAAAGGTCTGTAAGAAAAGTTATGACCGATTTACTGAAGCTGTATAAAATGGAAATCCCAATTCATGTAGGATTAGGTTTTAAAGCCCAAGGCTTTATAATAACCTATAAATACAACCCAAAAACGTCTAAGGAGAGGGTTTTTCCACCAGACCATATATAATCTCTCTAAGGTGAGTTTTTACTCAAATCCCTAAGTTAATTACCTTAACAAATCACTAGGTTAACACCGAATCATTATATGAAATCGATAGATTGTGGAAACTTCATTCAAGGTCAAATATGGGATGAAGCTTTGGGATTTCTTCAAAAAGGCAACACCCTCACACTTTTATGGATACATGGAATTATTATTATGTTTTAGACATGGAATAGTTAGTAGAATCATGAAATAGGATTGGTTTAGATGCACTTTATTAAAAACAAACCCTAGTATTTTTGCTATAGAATTTCCTCCGACCAGCCATATTAAATTGACATTTCCCGCTTATCTGACCGTTGGATCGAGCCCAAATTTTAACTGAGTGGTCCCAACATATAGGTCTTAAATGTGAATGGTAAAGATCGGATTTAGAGGTCTGTAGCTATGCGTTTCCAGCTATGAACAGTAGCTGCGAATTTGGTGGATATCTATAGTTTATTGGTCATACAAACCTCAATTAGATGTAGAATGATTCTTTGAAGCATGGAGCTTACGTTTGGAATATTTTAACGGGATTTAAGGTATGTCTCTTTAAAAATAAAATCCTTTTTGAATATAAAGGTAATTTGTATGTCTCTTTTGAACATACTGTTTCTATCGGTTTTTATTAACTCTTTGGTTGTGATTTGTATGTCTCTTTTGAAAATCCTTTTGACTATGAAGGTGTGTTGTATGTCTATATTTCAAAATTCGTCTTTTCCTGTATGTCTAGATTTCCCCAAAAATCTTCCTTGAAGTATGTCTATATTCCAAAAATCATCTTTTCAACTATGTCTACTTGTGAAGTACGCTTATATTGTGAAAGCATGAATTGTATTTGAGAATCCTTCCTTGATTTTTTGTATAAGGTATAACTCTTGTTTGGTGGAATTTATTCTGGAATTAAAGATGATTTCTTTTAGACAAGGTCATGCGCGTGTAGGGTTAAGCCCGCATCGAACCTTATACGAACTATACTACTTTGTGAAACTCGCTTTTCCCATTATTGGATGATTGAACTTAATCTTCTAAAGGTTGGACCTTAAACTTATTTTGTTGTTGAATGGGTTTCTTGAACTTGAAATTGAATAAGAGATTTGAATAATATTCTAAATCGGTTATGACTTGAAATGCCTCCATTTTGAGATGATGACTTGAGAAGTGAGATTCGGATCTAAGCCATGATTGATGATTCGGTAATATGCCATGATTTGTATTTTGTTGGTGTTTGGGCCTGTATGGGTAAGCTGTGCTAATCCAGAGGACGATTAGCCATTATGGATCCTAACGTATCGATACGGGTATTGCTGTGTCAGTCCAGAGGACGATTGACCTCTGTTGCTTCCTAGACCGGAGTATCTATGGCAGTGCTAGTCCAGAGGACGATTAGCCTCTGTTGTTTCCTAGCGCGGAGTATCTATTGCTGTGCTAGTCCAGAGGACGATTAGCCTCTGTTGCTTCCTAGCGCGGAGTATCTATTGCTGTGCTAGTCCAGAGGATGATTAGCCTCTGTCTTCCTAGACCGGAGTATCTATGGCTGTGCTAGTCCAGAGGACGATTAGCCTCCGTTGCTTCTAAGCCCGGAGTATCTATTGCTGTGCTAGTCCATATGATGATTAGTCTCCACGGTTTCCTAACCCGGAGTATCGATTGATTGATCTACCTGTGAGTGGCTTGTTTTATATCTTGTTGCCTGTGAGTGGCTTGTGGTGATTTGAATTCGTCAGTGAAATACTTGGCCTGGTAAATGGTAAGGAGTTAAGTTAATGTGTCTGTCATTGTTGGGTTCTTTGATGACTCTTTAATGTTGTTGACTCACTTTATTCCTGGGTTTGAACTGTTATTTTCATTGATATCATTTTATTGATTTTATTCACTATATCTTGTTTTGTTAACTATTGCCCCTTAGACACTCACTGAGTACCCAGTACTCAGGCATTCCATTGTTGTTTTTTATGGTATGTTAGGTATCATTGAAGAGCAGGTTCGTGATACGCCTACGACTTAAGAGAACTTGCTGCTTTCGAGACTATTCGGTGAGCCCACATGATTGTTCGTGGGGCACCATTCTATCTTTACTTTTCGTCTTTTAGTTTCGGGCTGCGTCCTGATGATTTAGACATTGCTCATTATCTTAGAAGCTCCATAGTATACGTTCTTGTGGGTAGTTATTGAGTTATTGATTAACTCTCGGGCACGTTATTACGTTTGACTAAGTATTGGGTGAATAAAGACTTCCGCTGATTTAATTTATATATTCATGATTTGTTACATTTAATTTATAAACTGTTGGAGGCGAATGTTGAACCTGGCGGGTTCAAGTGTTATAATTATTTTATAAGGTGCTTTTGGGGTTGTTTATAGTATCGGATGCCTGTTACGTCCAGGGTGGGTTTTGGGGCTTGACACCGGCCCTTTAGTAAGGGATTCAGTTATATAAATATATACCGTACCCGACCCTTTAGTAAGGTACTCGGTTATGTAAATATATACATAAATATATTATCACATGAGTAGCATGCATGAGAGCCCAAGATCGCTATGACTCTATCGGAGTGATGTAAGGTCGGTAACCTCCGATTATATTACGAAATAATCATCATCGCTCTTTCTCACCTTGAAGGAACAATTATTATAAGGTGAGATCAACAACAATGAATAGAATCGAGAAAATGATGAAATAGCTCAACATTCTCATATTCACATTGAAATCATAAGCTTGGAACTTTTAAACATAAAATCATCATCATCTTTATAATCATCATAGAATCATTCTCATCTTTAACATCATGAGAAGCTTTAAGAATCATGAGCTTCTAGCTTTTGAAAACAAGAAGGTTATGGAAACATTTATGGAATCATAACATAGGAATCATGCCTTTGAAAGAAAGGGACGAGCCCTAACATACCTGTTCAGCCTCCAATTTTCTACACTTATTCGTACGAGCTTGCAAGTCTACATTTAAGAGGATGCACACTATCGTTAGACTCATCGTAGTATATTTGTGCTAAACTTTCAAGTAAACCTTTCTAGAATCTGCTGAAATTTCGGCAGCATCTCCTCTATTTATATGCCTAACCCGAAATCTCAATTCAGCAACCAACAACAACAACAATATCAACATTAATAAAGTATCCCTCACGTCGTTTTTCCAATTTCCACAACCAACAATTTTATTATACGACCATTTAATCACTCTATATTCGTGAATAAACCAAAAGTAATAATAATAAAGAGAAATTCATACCTTATTCTTGTTGAAATAGCAATATCTTCAATATTCACTTGGAATCCACGTCAAAATCCACTGCACAACAATACTAGAATTACGATCATGCGCTACCCGAGCCTCGACTAATCAAAATCACTCCAATTCCTCACTTTCTTTATGACATAAACACCCCTATATGTTGCTGAGTTCCCAATCTGATTTTTGGTGAGAAAAAAAAGGGGTTTTTCCCCCTTTCTAAGGTTCAAATTCAGGTCGGGTCACTGTAGCAGTTTACTGTAGCAGGTCGGTTACTCTGGCACACGTTTATGCGTTGTCAGCCGAACTTTTAACGTCCATAATTCTCTACTCTGATGTATCGATGAACGGTTTATTGCATTAGAAACTAGACTCGACGAAATTCATTTTAGGCTTTTGAAACACCTTAAAACACTTCATATGCTTAGAGATATTCTTCCCTCAAGTTGGACCAAAATTTTCACACGAAACTTTAACCATTCTTTCTCCAAAGTCGTACTACTCCATTTCTTCCACTCATTTCCTTATAAAACCTTTCGGTATACCTTATATACATCCTTCCCTCATTAAGTATACTTAATAATGCTTGCTCCTTATATTCCAAAGTAGTTTTATTTAACCATAACTCAACATACTTATGTTTCAAATTTGATAGGTGCTTTTTTGAAGAAACGGGGTGTAACATCCTTCCCCTCTTAAAAACATTCGTCCTCGAATGTTGTAGTGTGCCGATCCTCGATATCCTCATTAATTTTTTTTGTTTGACTACCATATACTTATATTATAATTTGGTCAGTTTCGTCCTGTTCTTCTTAGCTCTTTATCAAATTCATTTGTGAGTCGTACAGTCTTCAATTCTCATGTATATGATCATAAGTCAATTATTATTCCGTTCTCATTCTGTCTTCATTCCTGTGGTTTAACTGGCCACACCAAGGCTACTCACCGTCCTGCGAGCGTCCTTCCTCATTTCTTTATTAGCGGATAACTCCTTTGCTCGAATACAATACTTTATTTTGTTGACTCCTCCGATACTATCTTGGCTATACCTACTTGTACTTATTGAGCTTAGATACGTGCTAAATTATCCCTTCGTAATTCATCAGCCAAGCTTTCCGATTTATCATAAATTTTCTTATACTAATGTCCCATTGCTTGTTCAGCATTACTCTGCTACTGACAAATCCTTACTCTTAACGGTTACGTCTCTTTAACCATCTTTCTTAATTCCTTTCCATAATCAGTTATAACCATATCCTCAATACAATTTCTTAAATACGTACATTCCTAATGTTCCATCATCATCTTTATTATTCTTCGTAGCAGGATTATATATTGCGATGAACCAATAATCATAGTTCGAACTGGTCTATAGCTCACAATATCTTCGAGTTCTTGTCAAACTCTCCCTTTAATTCCTTTGCCTCAAATCTTGCAATATAACTTATAATTATAAAGTTAGGGAAATTCTCACTTTACCACAGCTTCTTTTCCAACATCGGTATGGTATACTTACCCTTGACATCCTCATTCCAGTGATCACTTTGTTAGCTGTCATTCCTTGTTGGCTTTCCGGTATGTCCATTCCCATCTGCGGGGCATAACCTTACGCTGATGATTCATATAATTCTATAATACATACCCTTATGCTCAGTATAGTTAGTGACCCGTGATATACTTTCTAGTTTCTGGTGATGCTGTTGCCTTTCTATATGCACCCACATCGTTCTTCCTCTCTTTAGAGATCGCCATACCGCTTATCGTTACTCCCTTTGTTAAGATTATCATATTTTTCCTGTAATATCAATATTTTCTTCCGTTGTAACCCAAAGTGTCCTTTGTACTCATCATCCATTTCATCATTCTCTTTGTAGTTAGCTTGCAGAGCTTTCTTACAATCTTTATCACTCTTTAGGATATGTCACTTCCTATTTAGGTGCGGCACAAATTTCCCTGGTCTAGAAATATCATATCTCACGCCCGAATGAAATATTCTCTTGATCCATTTTAATTCCTTTTCATACCTGCTTTGTGGTATGCTTATCCTTAAATCGTTTCTGCTCCCTTTTAATGCATTCTTGATATGCCACTGCGTCCCGAATCTTGCCCTCTTTAAGCTAACATCTTTCTTTCCTTGGAATTTTGACAATGTCACACCTCGTTTCAGGACTAGATCTTCTCTTCCCCCCCTTTTTAAAGGTGTTCTTATACACTAGTAATTCCCGAGTATCAGCAGTCATCGGCCTACCCTAATGATCCTCCCACTCTTTTGGTCTCATGTAATACCAGAATTCTCTCATAGTATAGCTTGACTTATTTTCCTTTCTGCTAATCGAGGGCCTTGCATTTAAACGAAGCGCTTATGCATTACAGATCCATTCTCGCTGCCTTCTTTAAGGCCCTTCTACTTCTACCTTTTATGACTGAACATTTCCCGAATCAACGGGTTAATGGGGACATAAGAATCCATCAAAACATTTCACGGAACGTTTGGTCAAACTTTTCTCTTTTTATCCTTCGTCTTCCTCCATAACTATTATCACTAAAATTCTTCTTACTCTGAGTTTCCGGTTTCACTCTACGTCTACAATATATCATTGAGAGTTAATATGCTACACTCTTCCCCTTCCACTATCAATCATTTTATTTACTTAGCTCACTTATCCGAAATTTTCCTTGACTACTTATTTGCATCCCGCCTATGCGTTGTAGTTCTTCCAGTGTTCTGCCAGTTCTTGTTCGTGTCGTGAAATCCTTGCAAATATACTTTCTTCTTTCTTCTCCTTCCTGCCGCCAAGGCTAGTCCATACTCATGAATATTTCCCATACATCCTTCTATTTCGTTTATAATCGAATCTCGGTATTCCTTATCCTCATCCCATGTCATTGATGTACTACCTCTTGGTTTGCTTTGTTAGTTCATTGTCCTCTCTCTTGTCCTTGGTGATTTCTCAATTTTCCTTTTCTCCCTTCTTCTTCTCTTCTCTCCTTTTGACCAGCCCATTAGTGTGCCTTTCCTACTTTCATCCTCAAACCTTCCTTGAGTTCCTTCCTCCACAAGCGCCCTTCTCCATTTGTTATTTTATAGTTTTGACCTTGAAGTTCGTGAAATATTCCTTTAAACGTGAAAATTCGTTCTATTTTTAAATCATCTTTTAGGGAAGCTTTTCCGTTTTCGAGGCAACCGTGTCAGTATGACTACACATTTATTCCTTTATACACCTCTCGAGATCTGGAAATCTCTTAGTATTGTTGCAAGGCCTGATCATTCTCTCTCTTACTTCACATCTCTATTTGTGATTACTATCCTTTAGTCCCACTTATCAAAGTCTTTTTTTAACCCCACACATTCATCTTTTGTTTCACACTACTATACTTTATCCCTTTTGCATGCCTATTTCCGAATTTTATCCAATTAGTCCCTTGCCTTGCCCGTCGTCTCTCTTGGAAGCTTCACTCACCCCCTATTTCTTACACTTTACTTTTTATATACTCATTTTTTTTTTCTTTCCCTGATGTTATTGCATTAGGACTTTCCAACTCTAACCTGTGGTGAAAATATCATCAACTTACCTTGTAACATCTATCACTTGAACTTCACTACCCTGTTCAATTGATGCCTTTAGTATACCGCAAAGTCAGTTGCTGGGACATATATACCGGTTGGCGCAGCCACATATGGGATGTCAGACACACACACATACATACACACACACACACACACACACACACACACACACACACACACACATATATATATATATATGTTTACTAACGCGTCGCTTACAAAGTACTTCCCAATACTCTTCGAACTCATCCTAATTCTAGAGCTTTGATGCACCTTCTTTCTCTTTGCCAGTCTAGTCCTCCTCATCCTTCGCCATCTTTTAGGGTTTCCAACCACTCTGCATACTCCAATTTCCCTTAGGTTACTCTAGCTTCTCATCTGTCTCTTATGTCTGAATTTGTAGGACTCTTAATATACTTTCCAGGGGGTCAACCATCCTAGTATTACTCTCACCCTAGCACGCTTAACCTTTGGGTGCTAATAGGATCCGGTACGTTAGTGCTGGTACGATCACATCCACTCACATGACCTAGAACAAGTTGAAGTTCTAATGGGTCCCAATAAATTTTCATAATGCATCTCCCTCCCGATTAAAAAGGATCTCTTACTCTTTCGACTAAGCAAATGCTATTTTGGCCTTTGAAATCCTCAATTATCACCTTCAATCTGCATGTATGACTACTTTTCATCCAAACTTTCAAGATTCCCAATGGTGGCGAAAGCATCTTAATCGCAGTTACTTATAAATACTTTGGTTATTGGTCCCTTAAGGATTTCCGCTCGTTGCTATTAAGTAATAATCTACAGTAAATGCACATACGCTCGTTGCTATTAAGTAATAATCTACAGTAAATGCACATACGCTCGTTGCTATTAAGTAATAATCTACAGTAAATGCACACACATAGGAAATTTCCATAAAAGACTCATATAGCTATAGCCGATCGGTCCTTAGCCTAATCTGGTGGGATATAGAGTGAAGTGTGCTCTTCATCCTTGTCTTCCCACTGTCTACTAGTCTGGCATAACATAACGTAGAAATGTAGGAAAAATCTAGATGTGCCAAACTCTGTACTTCCTCAATTACGTCTTCGTCCACAGGAGTCTCGTGAACCCTTAAACGGGTCTTTGTCATATGATTTCTCAGTCGGGTCTCCTCCTACTGGAGCCACATCCTCCAATGGGTCCGTCTCAATGGAATAGCAGATGATTTTTCTTATACCTCTTAACATCCTCGATCCTGAGTCGACGGGTGATACGGGTCTCATGTCCCCCTTCGAAGCCTCACTTACGCTCCCATTAACTGAACTTGTCCTCTTCCCCAATACAATCCTGCAACTCAACAAAAATCGTACCAAGAACGAGCTTTCCTATCATTGGCTCTACTGAAGAAAGATGACATCCTAAATGTCCTGTAGCTTCCTATTTATAGATGTGGTGCACAACACACTGATAAATAAGACTCTACTAGACACGGTCTGTAGACACTCCGAGGATAAACTGCTCTGATACCACTTCTGTCACGACCCAAGCCGATGGGCCATGACTAGTGCCCCAGCTGGACACTCGTATACAAACCTACTAGATATAATCAGATTGAAACTAAGGACAATATGGAAATTTGTGAAAGCATGCTGTAGACTCATAATGTCATATATCAAAATGAACCTGTCTCCCGAGGAGTCATAGTTAACCAAAACATAACAAAATATGCAAGCCGACAAGGCTGCTACTATATACGGGAAAATCCAAACGAACTATGTCGATATAGCTGACCAAAACATATAAACAAACCCATACATGTCTACAGACCTCTAAGAATATAACAGTCATATGACGGGCCAGGGCCCAGCTGTACCCCTGGATATGCATAAGTCTATATCAAAGGATCTGTACCAAAATGACTCAAGCTCGGGAACAATGGAGCTCTCCAAGCAGCTGAGCAGAAGTCTTAGGCTGGAGGATCACCAAACTGAGTGTCTGCACCTGCGGGCATGAAACGCAGCCCTCGAAGAAAGGGGGTCAGTACGGAAAATGTACTGAATATGTAAAGCATGAAACACAGTAGTGAAGGTCATGACTGAATGGAAAGATGACATGAGATAAGTATGATAATCAAGGGATACCAATGCATCTGTACCTTATGTGGTGAGTCATGCATATAAATACTCTGTATACCGTACTCGGCCCATTATGGGACTCGGTTATATAAATATATACCGTACTCGGCCCTTAAGTAAGGGACTCAGTTATGTAAATATATACCGTACCCGGCCCTTTAGTAAGGGACTCGGTTATGTAAATATATACTCTACCCGACCCTTTAGTAAGGGACTCGGTTATGTAAATATATACCGTACCCGGCCCTTTAGTAAGGGACTCGGTTATATAAATATGTACCGTACCCAGCCCTTTAGTAAGGGACTCGGTTTTGTAAATATATATCGTACCCGACCCTTTAGTAAGGGACTCGGTTATATAAATATATACCATACCCGGCCCTTTAGTAAGGGACTCGGTTATGTAAATATGTACATAAATATATTATAACATGAGAAGCATGCATGAGAGCCCAAGAACGCTATGACTCTATCGGAGTAACGTAAGGTCAGTAACCTCCGATTATATTATGGAATAATCATCATCGCTCTTTCTCACCTTGAAGGAACAATTATTATAAGGTGAGATCAACAACAATGAATAGAATCGAGAAATTGATGAAATAGCTCAACATTCTCATATTCACATTGAAATCATAAGCTTGGAATTTTTAAACATAAAATCATCATCATCTTTATAATCATCATAGAATCATTCTCATCTTTAACATCATGAGAAGCTTTAAGAATCATGAACTTCTACCTTTTGAAAACAAGAAGGTTATGGAAACATTTATGGAATCATAACATCAGAATCATACCCTTGAAAGAAAGGGACGAGCCTTAACATATTTGTTCAGCCTCCAATTATCTACACTTATTCGTACGAGCTCGCAAGTATACATTTAAGAGGATGCACACTATCGTTAGACTCATCGTAGTATATTTGTGCTAAACTTTCAAGTAAACTTTTCTATAATCTGCCAAAATTTTGGCAGCATCTCCTCTATTTATATGCCTAGCCCGAAATCTCAATTCAGCAACCAACAACAACAAAAACAATATAAATATTAATAACATCATCTCCAACACCAATATGTACCATAAAATATCCCTCACGACGTTTTTCCAATTTCCACAACTGACAACTTTATTATACGACCATTTAAACACTCTATCTTCGTGAATAAACCAAAAGTAATATTAATAAAGAGAAATTCATACTTTTTTCTTGTTGAAATAGCAATATCTTCAATATTCAATTGGAATCCACATCAAAATCCACCGCACAACAATACTAGAATTACGATTATGCACTACCCGAGCCTCGACGAATCAAAATCACTCCAATTCCTCACTTTCTTTATGACAAAAATACCCTTATATGTTGCTGAGTTCCCAATCTGATTTTTGGTGAAAAAAATGAGGGTTTTCCCCTTTTATAAGGTTCAAATTCGGGGGGTCACTGTAGCAGCACTGTAGCAGGTCGGTTACTGTAGCAGTACTGTAGCACGCATTTTTGCTTTGTCAGCCGAACTTGTAACGTCCATAATTATCTACCCTGATGTTCTATTGATGAGCGGTTTGTTGCGTTGGAAACCAGACTCGATGAACTTCATTTTAGGTTTTTAAAACACCTTAAAACACTTCATATGCTAAGAGATATTCTTCCCTCAATTTGGACCAAAATTTTCACACGAAACTTTACCCATCCTTTCTCCAAAGTCGTACACTCCATTTCTTCCACTCATTTCCTTATAAAACCTTCCGGTATACCTTATATACATTCTTAAATCGTTAAATATACTTAATAATGCTTGCTCCTTATATTCCAAAGTAGTTTTACTTAACCATAACTCAACGTACTTATGTTTCAAATTTGATAAGTGCTTCTTCGAAGATACGGGGTGTAACATGTCATTTATAGCGTTATTCCCCATATCAAGGACTTCTGAACCGGTACAATTGAGAAATGACACAAGGAAAAGTCCTTCAAATCGATTACCATTCAAGACAATGGTACTCAATGAAGTGCTCTGTGCACATAACGATAGAAGACTTCCAGTAAAACTATTTCTTCTCAAGTCTAGCGCAGATAGCCTAACCATTTTGCCCAAGCAATTTGGAATAGAGTCATTGAAGTAATTGTGGGATAAATCTAGAAATGTAAGGCTGCTCATGTTACAAAAGGATGAAGGTAGTCGACCCTGAAGGAAGTTAAATTTAAGATCAAGATATTGTGGAGTAGGGTGATGAAGTTGTTCCATGTGTCTTGTAAGTGAGTTATGAGAAAGGTTTAGGTACTTCAATGAGTCCCACCTCATGCCGTTAAAACAGTTAGGGCTTGGACCATCAATCTTATTATTAGAAAGATCCAACAACACAAGTGCGGCTGAATTCTCAATAAGTGTGGAAAAGCATTCAGTTCACAAGATGATAACAACAAATATGCTAGGCTAGGAAAAGTGATATTTATTCCTGCATCCATGTTATTTGATGAAACGTCAAGGTGGGTTAGGTTAATGAGATTCTCAAGTGATTGAAGAAAAGGACCATTGAGTTGATTAGGACTTAAATCCAACTTCCATAATGCTGGGTTTGTTTTGAGCTCATCAACCACTCTACTGAATTAATTATGATTGAGCCTTAAAATGACTAAGGAAGGGAGGCTAAACACCCAAGAGGGTATTGTTCCATTCAGTTATTTGTGAGACAAATCTAGACCATATAGCTTTTGCAGCATGCTGGCATTGCTAGGCAGTGGGCCAAATAGGGAATTACTCGACAAGTCTAAGCTTTCAAGATGTGACAAGCTTAAAATTGAAGAGGGAAATGGGCCAATAAAGCTGTTATTAGAAAGATCCAATTCAAATAGCTCTTGTAGGTTATAGAAAACATTGGGAATTTTGCCTCTAACGGAGTTAGATGAAAGATCTAAAAGTGTGAGCTATTTCAGTTTGGAGATTGTTGAAGGAATAGGGCCGCTGATATTATTATTACCTAAATCTAACTCCCTAATTTGGGTTAGGTTGCCAATGGAATTAGGAATCTGTCCAGTGAAATGATTACCTTATAAATATAACTCCCTAATTTGGGTTAGGTTGCCATTAGAATCAGGAATCGAACCAAAGAAGCCACATTCATGGAGGTCCAAGTTATTCAAGGAACTCAAGGTGCCAACTGAATTAGGCAGCTCACCAAAGATGCCTGTATTTGAGATATCCAACTCCAACAGAGTGTTGCTGGGGTGGATCTTTTGAAAAACTCCTTTTAGAAAAGAGTTATCACCCAATATGAGCCTTTCCAAGTTTGGCAGAAGAAAGAGCTCTCTGACAGAACGCCTTGCAAATTGGTATCTGTAAAATCCACGTACCTTAATGAAGAAGACAAATTCATAGGTATTAGAGATGAGATGTTGACAGAAGTGAGAGAAACCCCCTCCAGATTTGTGAAGTTTTGAAGCAGTCGTTCAAATGTTCTCTGGTCAAGTTATGATTCATGAAAATCAGAAATAGAAGAAGAAAGATCAAGTGAACTTAACTACGAAAGGTATGAGATTTTTGTTGGGATTTTACCATCAAAGTAAGAGTTATAAAGGTTGAGATGCCTCAAATTCCTCAACCAGCCAATACCATTTGGAATTGAAGAATAATTGAAGTCATTATAAGCAAGGTTAAGTCTCTGAAGATGATGGAGTTGGAAGAGGCTACTGTTGGGTTGAATACTTTCACTAAGCTGACTGCAACTAAGGTCCAGGCTGATAATGTTTCTAGTTAACAAGTCACAAGTGACTACATCCCAAGTGCAGCAATCCCTGCTCTCATTCCAAGACATTGTTTTTGGGATAGAAGTATAACACTCACTGACATAGGAAGAAATTTCAAAGGGTTTCTTGAACTGGAGCAAAGCAAAAGCTTCACTAAGAGAGCAACGACGATGCATAAAGGAAGAAGACAAGCTTTGACTTAGCAACACATAACAAAGAAGTGAATAAAAGAAAAAGAAACGTCCCATTTTATTTTATTTTATTTTGTATTCTACAGATAAAAGAATGTTCTTACAAAAACAATCATCATAATCCATATATATATATATATCAGTGGTCGATTGACGAGTTGTAGCTTCTTACAAATTTCCGAGATATTGATGGATTTACTCATATATTTTGTCATTTTCCATCTTATTCTCCACAAGACTTTTCAAATGATAGAGAAGAAGATATTAAACTAGGGACATTCCAATTCTTACACTAATCATGCAATGGTCTCGAAAAAGATTAGAAATGTGAAACACATTTCTCCTACATAAATTTTTCTATCCACATACAGAGAACCAACTTTACTTACTTAAAGACTGAACCATGTGTAACACATGAAAAAAATGGTATCTTTCAGTTGTTCCCAACAACTCAATGATACCAATTTTAAAATTTTGGCATAAGCATTACACTTAGATACAACATAATAACAGTCAAACTATTTATTTTGGGAACTTCTTAATCTAAGATAATCTTGGAAGGTCAAAAAATGTGTAATTCATTTGTTCCTTTGATAACTATGCTACCCTACTTTTTTTTTTCTTTTTTTTTTGTAGTGGGAGGTATAAAGGCATCAAATTCTGAAACTGCCTGCTAAATAAAGGCCAATAATGTTGGTTTGTGTTATTAGTATTGTTACTATACTTGATTCTTTGATAACTATGCTAATATACTTGATTCTTAGTTTAGAGGCCAATAATGTTGGTTTGTGTTATCAGTATTGTTAGAAAATTAAGAAGACGGAATCGAAGAAGAAAGGCTTTGACGTTTTCCATCTTGTTCTCCACGAGACTTTATAAATGACAGAGAAGAAGAAATTGCACTAGGGAGATAGCATCATATTTCCATAAACGGATAATTCAATGGTCCGGTGAGAAAGTAGAAATGTGAACTTTAGATAAATTTCTCCTACATTATAAATTTTGCTGTCCACATATAAACAGGACTAGCATTGCCGTCTTTAATACTGAACCATGTGCGACACAAAACAAAAAAGGTGGTATCTTATAGTTTGTTCACAACAACTCAATGATACCGACTTATACAAATTTGGCATAAGCATTACATTTAGATACAACATGATAATCATTTGTTCCTTTAATAACTCGACTAGTTTTTTTATTTTTATTTTGGGTATTGGGAGGTATAAAGGCATCAAATTTTGAAACAGCATGATAAACATATACATATACTTGATTCTTAGTTTAAAGGCCAATAATGTTGGTTTGTGTTATCTGTTAATAAATTGAATGATTTCTAGCAATATTTGCACCTGTAGATTATACATGTCTATTTGAAGCTTAAACGTTGTCACAAAGGCAGAACCAGAATTTTAACTTTATGGTTAGGACTCAAATTCTAACACTTCGCGTCTAATTTCCCCAGTTAGCAATTCGTTATTTGTACGTAGGGACTTTTAACACATATAGAAAGTCTAAACCTGTAGGTTCTTCACTAGATCCACCCCTGCATTGTTATGTTCAGCCAGTTGGATGGGACGGAAAAACAACTTTAAAAGCACTGTAAATTAGCAATAATATCTAGCACTTGGCATCTGTTATAATTTTCGCTCCTTGGATAATTGTATGCTAGATAGTTTGAAACAAAGCTTAAAAGAATTTTTTTCACAATCAAGTCGTCTAAAGATAACTATAGGTGACTCTTTATAATAAGTGAAATTAATAACTTGAAAATCAAGGTAAACCAAACATGTTAAATTATACCGACAATGGACTTTATGCTATCAGTATATAGAAGTTAAATTCGTTCAAATATGAAGGGAGTTAAGGAAAGTCACTAAAATATAATAGAGTACCTGGCTCGAATGCCACTTGGAAAGACAATTTCTGAATCCTTAACTTCATGGTGCTACACGAGTTGGCCATATATGATCCAATACAAGTATACAACTAAGATCATTTGGCGAAGATAAGAAGCTCTTTTTTGTGTTTTGGCTTCCCACTCGGTGTTCGATATCCATTTCGAGGCCCGACTAATTCCTACTTGTGTGGCATATTACCCAGGAAGCGCTCCTCTAAGGATTTGTTTTTTCATTTTTCGAGTTACGAACACGAGCTGGTTAAGAATGGAGGGATTGTATTCATCTCATCACAACTGTTGTTGGTAAGATAAAAAGATTTTGTACTTGATGGATGTCTTGTTCTGTATTTGCCTAGTTGATGTTGCAAATGGACTCTTCCAATAGCTAAATACTAGGTCATTTGGACTTATGTCCCTATTTTGTGTTGGTCTTTAAATTCCCCCCTCAAGAGATATAACGTTTTCATGAGGCAAAAGTTTATATTTTTGTATCATAATAATCCACAAGTTATATCCCGCACCCTTAAAAAATTATGCCCGTTAGTCATAAGTGCAATTTTGAAGGACAAAAAATATAGACCATTACATTCAAAGGGCAAAAATAAAAGACCAGCCCATTTGAAGGACAAACCGTGCCATTTGTTCCCTAATACCTAACCATATATTGTTGTATGAAAAATCAAGTTGCCAAAACTTAATGGGCTTTTAGAAGCTGCAAAAGAACATATAAAGAAAATATAAAGTGTCACCACTGAATTTCACAAGTCGTGTGGGCACCTACCTTTCCCACCTCGGTAGGCGAACCCTTAAATCAACATTCACAAGTAATAGAAAATCGCAGAAGAAGTAAAATAACATAAGTCTCATAATATGCTATAATATAAATAAGTGCGGAAGTAAAGGAAATCCACCTCAGTATCTGGTCTGGTCATAAAAGAGCATCTAAATCCGAATACTAAAAGTCTGAACAATAATACATAAGTAGTTCCAAATCATGTCTCAGAATAGAAAACAAGACATAAGTAATAGAAGAGTCTTCAACGCCGGCGGACGCCATGCTCATCTTGGAAACTCGAGTGGAAGCTGAAGAGTCGATCAGCCACAAGTCAGAGAAGTAGATCCGACCTGGTACTCTACATTCATAAAAGAATGTAGCAAGTGCAGGTTAGTACAAACAACAGTATTGGTAGGCATCATCAGCCGACTAAGCATAGTTAACACAATTCAGAAAATAAGACAGATAAGCAAATAAACCAACCAAGAATGAGACAATATAATCGTAACCGAGTATCCGTCATCACCGATGTAAACATCTAACCCCAATACAATAAGTCTGAGTACATCCGATTCGAACCAATCACCACGATAGAATCATCACAAACTAATCATCACAACACAATTACCACAATCCAGTCATCACAACATCTCACTCAAGTCACAATGCAATGCAGTGCAATAATGGTATGAATGTGATGCCATGCCATACAAATGAGGTGTACATATGTACTCCGGACGAATATATCGACGTCTCGATAGCATAATCAGTATGACTCGTGAAGTCTAAGTGCCTCCCATTCCGGATCTTTGCCCAACGGACAGACGGGACCCTGGCTAATTGCTCACAGGGGAGTCTCACCGGCACTACCCTGAGGGACCCGCGGAGTCCATGCACTAACAACGATTTCGGGATAACATCGAAATCGGCCATGCAACAACGATGCCCGAATATAACCATCGGACATCGGCCTCCTCATAATCACTCAAAAAAGTCTGTCAAATATCAGTTTCATAAATCAACGATTCCGAAATTGAACCTCGGACATCGGCCTCCTCACAATCACTCAAGTAAAAGTGTTTATCAAGTATCACTTTCATATAAACAACGATTCCGAAATGGATCTTCGGACATCGGCCTTTTCACAAACACTTAAGTAAAAAGCTTATCAAATATTAGTTTCGCTCAATCAACGATACTGGATCATCACCGGATATCGGCCATGCATGATAAATATGAGAAATGTGTGCAGTACATATGTCAATCATCAACAATCAAGCACAATATCACAAGTACCTCAACAGGGCACGCCAACAATGCATCACATCACAATACCAACTGTGGGTATGCCAACATATATCAAAGCAAGCACTAACAGTGGGTACGCCAACAGTATATCAATAATCTTAAGTAACAACAGTGGGTACACCAACAATATATCCAAGTACAAACACCAACAACGGTATGCCAATCTTATCTGAAACAGGACAACAAGTAGAATTCGATATCTACCAACTACACATGGCATCAAGCCAACACAATTTAACAATCAAACACATATAATAGGGTGGCTAGTCCCAACACACATCAGGGCCCAACCTAAGGCGATATCCATCCCAACTTCACACCCGAAGGTTCAGTTGCTGTCTCCGACATTATAATCTAAATATGTGATTCGCTATACGAAGTCTCACCAAAGGTAAACCATAACCTACCTGGACTGCCGAACTGCAACACCAATAAGTCACTCTTTGGTCTTGCCCTTCCTCTGAAGCTCAAAGTAGTCTAAGCATAATCGAATTCTATATTAGAAATCATGAAGAATGATACTAAGATTGCTATGATATCAAGTAGGTCCATCTTAACCTAGAAATTGGAAAATGGGCCCATAAGGGCAAAACGAGAAATTCGCGGGTAAAATACCAAATTGAATCCTAGGTAATCATAACCTAACCATTAATTGTTGATTTAATGAAAGAATTGCCCCAAATATGATTTCAAGTAAAAACCCCCAAATTGGGTATGAACCCTAATTCTCTAAATCCGAAATACAACGTTAAAAGTGGAATATATGAGGTTACTAAGCTTAGATTCATCACATTTTAACATCAACATCATCAATTTATCAATTATAATCCTAGGGAAAAGTCCCCCAAAACCCTCCTTCAAATTCCATTTCTAAGGGATTGGAAAATGGAAGGGAAAATTCTAAGATGATAGTGATTAATGAGGAGTAAAGGATTAGACAAGGTTTTACCTCCAAGAATTTCTTCAATTTGACTCCAAGAACAGTATCCCTAAGCTCCAATATCGAGATATGAAATAATGAGGGTCTAAGCCTCATTTACTGGATTTAACTGCCCGTCACCCGCTACAGTGGTATTGTGACCGCCCCAGCGGCGCCACCTCAGCGGCCACTTGTCCGCTTCAGCGGTCAAGCTAAAAAGGCTTGGACCGCTTCAGCGGCAGGGCTACCTCCCCAGCAATGCCGCTGCTGCAGTGTTGGTGCCGCCAAAGCGGGCACCAGACACCGGAACCTGGCCAAGCTTTTTCGTTTCGATCCGATTTTTCGACTAACTCCCGAGGCCATCTGCTCACATACCAGATACATAGTCCCACATAAAAATGCGATACGAATGCGCCTGTGGCCTCGGAATTTCTAACGGAAGTCTCGTTGACCGAGTCAACCACTGATCCCTTAAGTCCCAATTCCCATCCAATGTCCCGAAATGCATCTGAATGCATTGGGAAACAGACCAAATGCACACACAAGTTCTAAACGACTATCCGGACTTCTCGGAATTGATGGAATTCCGAAAAAGGTTCGTTTGCCCAAAAGTTAACTTTGGGTCAACCACTTTCACTTTAAAGCCTATATTTTCACCAAAATTGCCGACTCCGGCCTAGACACCTCGGAAGCGTGTCAACGGATCCCCTCAGGTCAAAAGGAAGCTAATCAATGCTCGGGAAAGGGCGAAGACGCCGAAAGGGTATAACGACGAAACAGGTCGTTACATAAAGACAATGCATTTTTCTAAGATTCAATATGTGATTGATTAAATGACATTTGTATCAACTAAATTAGACATGTTTAATTAAATATCACAAGGATCACGAACAAAGTCTTCATTCTATAATGAGTAAGGGATCACAAGTGCCTTTTTTTTTTGAAAAAAAAAATATTTTTATTACATAGGGGGAAGAGGAAGGGGAAATGGAGGAGAGGATTACAATGTAGGGATTCGAACCCTCACCAACAAGGTGAAAGTTCAGGTAGCCAATCAACTGAGCTACTAAGTCCTTACGGATCACGAATGTGTCGATTTTCCTTTTAAAGCTTTTATATTAGTTGTAAATGCCTAACTTTCGCAAATACAACAATATTTGACTAATTGTCAATGAAAAATGGCCCGATGATTGTACCGTGTATGGGTGGAACAGTAGAAGTCAAAATCAAGTGGGCAGGGACCGCACAAAGTAAGCCCACAAAAGCACACTTTGCATTTTATTTTTACTACTATTTAGAAGAGGGAGTGTGGGGCACTTCGTCGTCTGCCTTCGTCGTCAAAAAAGCTAAAAGTAAAACAAACAAAGTGGAAAATGTCAAATTGAGACATCAACGTAGGACCCACATGGTCATGATGCAGAGCTTTGGATATTGCAAAGCCAATGCGTGACATTCAAATACAAGTGGATCCAGTGTATAGCAAGTTAATACCCACGTGAACAAGTGATAAGGCATCAAGTACAACATTTTAAGGCATACAAATCTTGAAACAACAACTAAAATTAAAAAAAAATTATGGGCCCCATATATATTAAACAACAACTAATATTAAAAAAAATTGTGGGCCTTATATTAAACACCAACCAGTATTAAAAAAAGGAAGAAAAAAAGTGGAACCCACCACATCGAAACTCACGGAAAAAAAAGTGGACCCTATATTAATAAAATCAAGCAATATTAAAAAAAAATGAATCCCATATTAAAAAAACAAACAATGTTAAAAAAATTGTGGGCCCCATATTAAACATTAACCAGTATTAAAAAAAAAAAAAAAGTGGAACCTACCACATCCAAACTCACGGGAAAAAAATGGACCCCATATTAACAAAATCAAGCAATATTAAATTAAAAAAAAGTGAATCCCATATTAAAAAAACAAACAATGTTAAAAAAAATTGTGGGCCTCATATTAAACACCAACCAGTACTAAAAAAAAAGAGAAGAAAAAAAAGTGGAACTCACCACATCCAAACTCACGGGAAAAAAAAGTGGACCCTATATTAACAAAATCAAGCAATATTAAAAAAAAAAAAAGTGAATCCCATATTAAAAAAATAAAAAATGTTAAAAAAAAGTGCTTAGAAAATCAAACAATTAAATCAATAATGATGGACTCATTGCCACATGCGTATCAACCCATTAGTGAGAGTAAATGAAATTATTGTACAACAACATACTTAAAATACTTATATATTAAAATAAGATAGAATTTAATTACTTTTTCATTTTTTCCTCACTCTAATAAATGTGAAAAGAGATTAATGTCATAAAAGAAAAAATAATATTAAATGGAGATCAAATAATTAATAAGGTAAATTAGTGAAATTATAATTCTAATTGACGTTTCCTTAAAAAATCGTGTAAAAAATAACATGACAAGTAAAATGAGTTAAACAAAAAATATTTACTAAAAATTAAAAAATTGAAGTTCTTCATTTAAATAGAAAATCAAATTTCTACTTTGTTTCATTTTAAACATGTAAAATTAATATAATAATTTTAATTAGAATTATCCAAATCAAAATTTGATAAAAAAATTATATGTATTACTTTACTATTACTACTATATAGAAGAGCCGGTTTAGGCAAGATCGTCGTCCGTGTTCGGTCCTACTTTTTTATTTAAGGGTAAAAGAATCCTTTGTGGTTCCACCCACTTTTTTATTTAAGGGCAAAAAAATGACATTTTATACTTTATATTACCAACTCTTCTAAAAAGTAGATAAAAATACTTTATTATATTTCTATTTTTCTACTATATAGAAGCATCGGTTTACCCATGCTTCGTCGTCAGTCACTCTTAAAAAAAATAAGGTGGATCTCATACTAAAAACACCAAACAATATTAAAAAAATAAAAAAAGGAAAAAAATTGGACCCCACCCTCTCCAAACTCATGAAAAAAAAAGTAGACCCCATATTAAAAAACAAGCAATGTCAAAAAAAAAAAAAAAAACGTGCACCCTATATATTAAAAAATCAAACAATATTCATATAATTCCCAAAGTATCCCTATCAAGTCAATAATAGTGGATTCATTGCCACATGCGTATCAACTCATTCGTGGGAGCAAATAAAATTATTGCACAACAAAAACATGGACCCCATATTATTGTTTTTCTTCAAAAGGTTAAGTAGCCAAAATACATACAATTTCCTTTCTTTTATTATATTAGCTTGAGATCTAATCTAGATATTTAATTGCTGTATTTGCTATTCCGCCATATCATTTATTTGTTGTGTTTACTAATATAAATATACTTAAAATATTTATATTTTAAAATAAGATAGAATTTAATTACTTTTTCATTTTTATTCTTACTCTAATAAATGTGAAAAGATTAATATCAAATGGAGATCAAATAATGAATAAGATAAATTAGTAAAATTATAATTCTAATTGACGTTTCCTTAAAAAACCATGCAAAAGACAACATGACAAGTAAAATGAGCTAAACCGAGAATATTTACCAAAAATTAAAAAATAGTATTTCTTCGTTTAATTAGAAAATCAATTTCTAATTTGTTTCATTTTAAACATGTAAAATTAATTTAATAATTAGAATTAGAATTATCCAAATCAAAATTTGATAAAAAATAATAAGTATTTTACACCTTTAAATTAATCGAATTAAAATTGAAAGTATCAATTGATGCTTAAGTATTGCTATTGTTTTATCTCAAAGAGAGGAAAATAGTTTCCTTTTAAACAAGTCTTCTCTTTTAAAAAGTATTAATAAATTTTTGTCCACTTTGTATTCGTAGCAAACACGAATATAATAAAGTTTTAGATATGGATTACAAACTAAAATGTTATATTAATCGTGTTTGGATAGTGATAATATATATATATATATATATATATATATACAACTACATGCACATAGATACATTATAATCCAAAGTGTTGGGCCCGTGCGCAGCACGGGCATAGGCAATCTAGTATTCTCAATAATTGCCTCCTATAATTACTTGGAAGTTCATTACCTCATCCATTACTATAAATATTTATCGCGAAATGGTGAATGCAGGCATAGTTATTGTACAGGAAATTTAATCACCAGAAGTGTTTTCTTGGGAAATAGTCTCTTTTTCTTAATCATTGAGATTTGATTTTACTCCCTCCGTCTCAAAATATTTGTCGTCCTTACTAAAAATACTTGTCTCAAAATATTTGTTGTTTTATTTAAGCAAGATAAAATTAAGTAGTTTTTTCCCATTTTACCCTTTCATTAATTACAATAAGCTGATTTTGTGAGTTCACATACAATTATTTAAGAGGTTTCAACATTAATGAAGTAAATATTTATTGAGAAGAGAGAATATGATGAAATATGTTAAGAGGTTAAAATAGTCAAAATGCTACCCTTATAAATGTTTTTTTAATGAGCGCGTAATGAAAAATGCGACAAATATCTTGAGACAAAGGGAGTATAAAAATCCATCTTAAACAGAAATAAATGCAAAAACAGAAAATGTTAGAGAAACCGAAGCTAAAGGATGAGAACGTAGTAACTGCCAATGCTTGAAAGCTTCAAAGAAATTAATGATACACCTTTCATTAATAAAACTATTATGTATATCAAAATATTTCGATTTTAAATAGTTTAGGGGGTGATAGGACAAAAAATTAGGTAAGGTGTGTCGTATAAAAAACGCTAATAGGTGAGGGGGTAATGATGCCTTATCCCATAAAACTAAGTTATTGCCAAATATTTAATTTTGCCAACAATATATTTTTTGTTGCAAATAGTTGTTGTCATTTCTATACTTTCTTGCGGTGGTTCCCATGGAAATTAGAAATTGTCTACTTTTACTATATTAGATTGTAAATGGTTACAGACACAGTTGTGGCACTACAAAATTCTAGTAAAAACATCTGCTATACATCTTATATAAGTCAATTATTCTTTTATAAGCTATTGCAAGTATATTATTACTATTTAATCATCCTGTCAAAAGCTATAGCTTGAAGTTGGAATGCGATAGAGCCCTTTCTTTACTTTGCTAGTTATTTATTTTTATTTTAGAGGCAAAAGGAGTGAACCATAATATTATTTCCACATCAGCTACAGAGCCTTTATTTACTTATTTGCTTGTTGAAACTTTCTAGTTCATGAAAAAGAATACGTCCATAACTACAATTATCTACTAATTACTTGTCTAGTATGGACTTTGCACACCCCTTAATAAATAATGATAAATGAAGTGCATAATTTACCATGATACTCATATTAATTGGTGTATAGCCCCGATGGATTTGGAAAATGATTTGAAATGAGTAATTAATGCTAAAGGTAAAACATAAAAAATGTTGACACCCAATTTTGTCCCTCCTTTATTCCAATTCATTTTCTTGAGCTTCTAATATTTATTAATAAACTAAATATCTTATTTTTACTATCACTACATTATTATTATTATTATTATTATTATTATTATTATTATTATTATTATTATTATTATTGTTATCATTATTATTATTATTAAAGTATTATTATTTATTAATAGCTCGTACATTGCTACTTACTTATTACATATTAATCGTAAAACTAACCTAGATAATATTTCTACTTTATTATTACATTACCTATATATTTGTAGTTTCTCTATTATTAGTAAATTTATAACATTAAATTATAGCTTATTACTATTAATTACTAATTGCATGATTATTATTCCGTATATTTCCCAAGTTACTGATATAAAGAAGCTCAAAGAATAAATTAGGATAAGAGGAAAAGGACCAATTAATTCGACCCAAAGCAGTCAAATATTTAGGCCACTTTTTATGTCAAAATCTGTCCATTCTAGCCCAAGTTCGCAACCCATTAGCCAATAGAAGAGTCCAACCCATATTTATTTTAACTCATTTTCTCTAAACCTAATTTCTATGAGCCGCACACATCTCTCTCTCATCTCTTTCCTCTTTCAAGCAAAGATTCATATTTCCACAACAATGGCAGACTTTAAACTATCCCATTTTCGTGCAATACTTTCCTCTCTCATCTTCAACGATTTGGTCAACATAAATGGCCAAAAACACTTTTGAAGTTTTTGGAAAAAATCAACTTTTAGAGATTCGATTTTGATTTCAAACAGCTAATTCATGTAGAAATCCCGCCCAAAAACATCGTAAAAACCCTATCCTCACTCCATAAATGATGATAAGAACACCACCTTACGGGGGGAACTTTTTTAGCCGTCACTCAGCACCTCGAAAATACACGATCATCTTCCAAAACTTGCTTTCCTTTTTCAGTGAACTTTAGCCGCGACAAAGGTATTCGATTCACCCAACTCTAGTTTTGAATTCGTTCTTGAGAAGGAGAGTTAGATTCGAGGCCCCGACGTCCTAGTTCACTGCACCTGCAAGAGGTAAATCCGATCCTACTCTGACTTTCTCTCATTTAAAATTCTGTTTTCGCTTTTAAAATCATGTGTTAGGGTCCTGTTGTATTCAGATTCATTTTGTGACTCAAACATGTGATTAGTCATTGTTTTTGAACCTCTATCGTTTTAACAGTGCACTTTAATAATGTTTGAATATAATAACAGCTATGTGTCACGGCCTTAGTCTTCAACTAAGCGCACGTGCGACACTTGACAAATCGCTCACGTTCTTGCATAACTTGCTCACGATCTTGCTATGTCAAGTTAGCCTAGATTACTACACTCAAGATCGCTAAGGGAATAGTAGGTGAATAAGACAAGAGAAATTTGCTAGAAGGAAGCTTTTTATTAAAGAAGACTTGATTGATTTTTTGCTTGATGGTTTACAAATAAATGACCTCCTATTTATACCACTCACCTAGGGACTAGTATGTAAATAATAATTATTATACAAGTCCCTACATATTTACCAATAAGCCCCTATTCTAGAAATCTCTACACAACTAGACTATTCTAAGGACTTTCTATGCAATTCCATAAGGTTCTAAGGTCTTCCATGAGAAATCTCCATATTTCATTAGAACCTTCTTACATAAGCTAACCTCCTTTCCATGTAAGCATCCACATAAGCTTCCTACATGGCAAAAATAGTTCCACATGGCGCCTAGGTGGCATGATGATGTGGCGGGTCATCACACTCTCCCCCACCCGATGTTGCGACGACCGCGGCGCAATGCTGCTGTATAAACTCTCGAATCTTGTCTTTAAATTGCCACAAGTCTTCGTACCGCCCCCATGCGGCCTCCTCCGGTGATTTCCCCTTCCAATATATAAGGAACATGGCAGTGTCCTTTTTCCCTTGTTTCCGCCTAGCCTAGTAGTCAATGATAGCCTCAATCTCGCTATCGTGTGAGGCGATGACGGTAATCGGTGCATGACTTGACCCTTTTCCGGTTCATGCTCCAACTCAATCTTGTGATCCTGCTCACGCCTAAGAGGCAAGCTCTTAGGTAGCTCTTCGGAAATACCATCTTTGTTTTCTTTGAGCAAATTATCTATCCAAGGCGATGGTGTCTCTTGGGTACCATTATCTTCCTTCAGACTTGTAATGGTTGCCATGAATGTTGGCTCCTCTTTCTTGAGCCCCTCGACAAGCTGCATAACTGAATGTTGTGCATGGCCCTGTTCATGCGACATAGTCACTGTAGGCACTATGCAAGCGCCTTCTCGCTCCATGACCAAGAGACGTTGGAGGTAGGGATCGATCATCGCGTGGCAATGTCTAAAGAATTCTTGCCCCAAAACAATGTCAAAGATATCCATAGTAGTGGCGGTAAAATTTGTCGTACCTTTCCGATCGCCCAATTGGACACCAACGCCATTAGCTACACCACGAGCATTTTCTGGCCTAGCATTCACGGTCTTAACAAGGGCGTTAATTGGAGCGAGCTTCAACTCTAGTCTCTTCGCTGCAGCCTCGGTCACAAAATTATGAGTCGCCCCAGTGTCTACCAGTGCACGAGCGGGCTTGTTATTGATGGTCAGATCCACGTACTGGTTTTTATTATCATTGGTTGGACTATCTTGCTTCGCGACAGCGCCACATAGTCTAATTGTCCCCAACTGTGCGATTCCCGTACTCTGTGTTTGCGTTTGCTCATGACTTTCACGTACCATAGCACTAATGTTCTTCAGGTCAGGGAAATTTTTGAAGCTGTGCGGCCCTCCACATAAGTAGCATCCCTTCTTCTCGTTCTGCGCCTTCTTTTCAACATAGCCCTGACGACCACCTGACTTCTTGCCATCGAACATATTTGCATTTTGAGTCTTGGAGTATTGTTGTTGTGACTCCTGTCTCTCGCCACGGTCTCCCCCATCTTTGGCATCGCTACCCCTTGACTCATTGCCTTGGCCTTTGCCGTGCTTGTCATGCATGAAGTCCATCAAAGACTCGGCCTCCAATATGGCGTGGTCTATGTCTGCGACTTGACGGCGTTGCAACTCCTGCTTAGCCCAATTTTGCAACCCGTCTATAAAGTGAAACAACAAGTCATCGCTAGTAAGATTGGGAATTTGAAGCATAAGGGTGGTGAACTCCTTGACATAGTCGCGGATGCTCCCTGTCTGCTTCAACTCTCTAAGTTTGCGCCTTGCCTCGTACAAGACATTATTTGGATAGAACTGTCGCTTGAACTCATTCTTGAATTGATCCCACGTGTTGATTGTGTATAGACCTCTGTCAGTATCAGCGACCTTTCTTCTCCACCATAGCATGGCAGTCTCTGTTAGGTACAACACAACGGTATTGATCTTGGCCTCATCGTCCCTTACTTTGCCATGCTTGAAATAGTTCTCCAAGTGCCAAACAAAGTTCTCCACCTCTAGTGCATCACGAACCCCTTTGAACACTGGTGGCTTAGGAGCCTCGATCTTAGCCTCCCTCATCACGACAACATTGTTGGCTGCCTCGGTCACACCAACGTTGACCTGCTCTTCGAGTGCCACTATCTTTGCCTTCATGGCATCGATAGTACTCCACGCCTCCATGAGTCTGCACTCTAAGGCAGTGATGGTTTGCTTTACCTCAATCTCAGCCTGCATGTGCCCTTCTAAGTCATTTCGGATGCTTTCAATCTCTTCAAGAGTATGCCCCTCAAGAATGCTAAGAATGCCCTCCACCTTGCCCAAACGTTGGCCAAATATATCGATGGCTTCCATCCCCACGTTAACCTTCATAACCCACTCTTTACCGAGCGAGACGTCCTCGGACAGGACCTCCATGTCATCCTCGCTCGCCTCAGTGGTAGATGGTTCTTGGGATGTAAACCCTTCATTTGGCACAACCTCTGGCGGCACCTCCTGGCTCTTGTTGGCGTCATTTTTCTTTTTGTTATGGCCCTTCTTGCCAGCAGCATCCTGGATGACGTTGGCTTGGGTTTTAGTAACATTGATTTCTCCGTCGTTTGTCATTCCCTCAGTTGTAACCTTCGCTCTGATACCACGTTGTCACAGCCTTAGTCTTCAACTAAGCGCACGTGCGGCACTTGACAACTCGCTCATGTTCTTGCACAACTTGCTCACGATCTTGCTATGCCAAGTCAGCCTAGATTACTACACTCAAGATCGCTAAGGGAATAGTAGGTGAATAAGACAAGAAAAATTTGCTAGAAGGAAGCTTTTTATTAAAGAAAACTTGATTGATTTTTTTGCTTTGATGGTTTACAAATAAATGACCTCCTATTTATACCACTCACCTAGGGACTAGTATGTAAATAATAATTATTATATAAGTCCCTACATATTTACCAATAAGCCCCTATTCTAGAAATCTCTACACAACTAGACTATTCTAAGGACTTTCTATGCAATTCCATAAGGTTCTAAGGTCTTCCATGAGAAATCTCCATATTTCTCTAGAACTTTCTTACATAAGCTAGCCTCCTTTCCATGTAAGCATCCACATAAGCTTCCTACATGGCAAAAATAGTTTCACGTGGCGCCTAGGTGGCATGATGATGTGGCGGGTCATCACATATGTCCCTAATCAAAGTTTAAGTATAGGTATTGTACTAGTAGTGACGTCTTTAAGTATTACTAATCATGTGAAGATGTATATGTATGTATTCAAAAATCATGACTTAGAATTTGTTTTGTCCGTAGGTGATCAGTTTACTTTCCTTGATTAAATGGAGATTCACATTCCTACTGCCAAGTGTTTTGTTAAAAAAGGGGCTCTTAAGTCTTTGTGGTTTTAAACAAAAATCGTAGACTAGAGATTCTTATGATTCTACTAAGTATCTTGTACATTTATATCAACATCAAATGATATGTTACCATTACTAAATGCTAGTGGTGGAAAACACTTCTTAGTAATATATGTAAAGATCAAAATGCCTCTTTGAATATGCAAAGTGTTGAGAATTAAATGATTGTTAATTTTGCTTCATTTACTTTTGAATATATAATGTTAAAGGAATAGATTCCAACTTAAACCTCCTTCCCTTCGTTTTCTTTGTTTGCATGAGTACCGGAGCCGAAAAGTTTCACTTGAGACTCAACGACGCCGATATCGCAAGGAGTCTTACTACAAGACCACGTGATGTCGCTAAATCAGGAACCTGCATCTACGTCTTCGTTTGTGTCTCTCGCTCCCTCGAAACATAGTCAAACTGAAACCGAAGAAAGTGGCGAGCCAAACGGCGAACCACTAAAACACTTTGTCCTTCTGCAGGAGCCAAATATGGCTTTAATTCATCTCATTTTATTCCCTAATGTTGCTTATTTGCTAGTGTGATTGCAATCTTATTTGTGTTTGGTAGTTAGTTGCTAATAGCTTTACTTTGCTTAATCATGTAGAGTCTTTCTTTTAATTAACACTTATTTGATCAATTATTTGTTGCCTTTAGTCAAGAATGTGATTTCTCCTCTAAGTCTTAATTGCTTTTTCTACTCAAAACGTCATTTGTTTTAAATGAATTAAGCCAAATGGGTTTTGGTTTTTAGAGCCTGTTTGGATGGGCTTATGCCTATAAGCTGAAAACAGCTTATAAGCCAAAAAAAATAAGTTGGGGTAGTCTAACTTATTTTTTTTGGCTTATAAGCTGTTTTCAGCTTATAAGCTGCTTTAGATAAGCTAAGTCAAATAGACCCAATTATTTTTTTGAACTTATTTTAAGCACAAAATGATTTTAAGCTGGCCAGCCAAACACTCAAAAAAACTGAAAACAGCTTATAAGGAACTTATAAGCCAATCCAAACGGGCTCTTAGTAATTTGTTTACTTTAGAAAATCAACAGTTTCATTATACCAACTTTGACTTCAAACTCGAGGATAACATTTTCTTTAAAAACTACCAGAATGATTAGTAGACCTATTTTTGATCTAAAAATGACGTCTTGGCTTTAGCCCATTTTTAATCTTGACTAATCTGAAGCTTTTTCTCCCTTTTTCAAATCTTGATTAGAAGTCATTTTGTTAAAGTGTTTATTACTTCAATCAATCTAAGCCATACAAATTAATACTCTTTTTCAAAATTAATTTAGTTAATCACTTTCTTTTAATGCTTGCCTTTGAATGTACTTCTAGTTTTTACTTAAAATTAGCCTTTTTAATTAACTCTAAGTCCGGTCGGTTAACCATTGTTAATGGATCTTAAAGGATGCTTAATACCTTCTCTTTAAATTAATTGAACCCTTATCTAGAATCTTTAAGTTTAATAGACCTTAAACGGAGTTAACTTTAGATAATAACTTTACTTAACTTTAGGTGTCCTGATTCACCATAATAATTAGGTGGCGACTCCTTAACTTTAATTAACCCCGGAATTACCGGAATGTTGTAAACCATTTTGACTCCGGTTAAAATGGGGTATAAAAAAAACATATTATTTTTCTTTTAACATGCTAAAATGGACAAGTAAAAGTGAAATCTATTTTTGGAATAATGAATAAGTAAAAGTGAACGGAGGAGTAGCAGCTATAGACCTACAGTAACTTTATCTGCCAATTCACAAATGTACAGGCATTTATTACTGGGGTAATTACCAGTTCTTGAGTTCAGGGAAATTCACAAATGTACATTCCAATCATAGAGTAATTTTAATAAGACATTTATACAGGCAAACTCATTAATAATGGCAAACAAACAACAATGGATAGTTACTGAATGAGTTGTTGACTATTCATTAGTCCTTTTCCTTTATCTTTATACTTTAGTTTTGCATTTATATTTGCTTCCAAACATTTGATATAATTGTTTTCATGTCCAATCAAGCAGGTTAACTCGTAACTCAATTTTCCTCTATCTTTATACTTACTCATGATCAGTAGGAAAGAAATTGAAACACAACAACTTAATATGAACAACCATTAATGATAAAATAACACATACAATTAAATTGCTATCAAGCATATTCAAACAACAAACAGAAAATTAACAAGAGAAAAACAGAAACAGAAAAGTTCACTCTTTCAATCTTCGATTAAGTCCGCCGTCTCAGCCTTCTTGTAATGACCCGTTTGGTCATTATAGTCTTTTCGGCGTTTTCGCCTGTTCCCGAGCATTGATTAGCTCACTCTTGACCTGAAGGGACCGTTGACACCCTTCCGGAGGTGTCTAGACAGGATTCGGGCAACTTTGGTGAAATTATAGGTTTAGCATGAAAAATGATTGACCCAAAGTTGACTTTTGGGCAAACGAACCTTTTTCGAAATTCTATCAATTTCGAGAGGTCCGGATGATCGTTTAGAACTTGTGTGTGTGTTTGGTTCGGTTCCTAATGCACTTGGGTGCATTTCGGGACGTGGGAGGGAAACTTGAAATTAAGGCACCGAGGGTTGACTCGGCCAACGGGACCTCCGTTGGGAATTCTGAGGCCACAGGCGCGTTCGTAGCGCGTTTTTATGTGGGACTATGTGTCTGGTATGTGAGCAGATAACCTCGGGAATTAGTCAAAAAATATTGAAAGGAAAATCTTGGGCTAAGTTGCTGGTGTCTGGTGCTCGTTTTGGCGGCACCAGCACCACAACGGCGGCACCGCTGGGGCAGTGGCCCTGCTGATGAAGCGGTACGAGCCATTTAGGCTTGACCGCTAAAGCGGTCAGGTGGCCGCTGGGCCGGCGCCGCTAGTGTGGTCCCAGTACCGCTATAGCTTGTGACGGGCAGTTAATATCATTAATGAAGTGTTAAAAAGTCCTAGACCCTCATTTTACCCCATTTCGATATTTGAGTTTGGAGAAACTACTCTTAAGGATATTGGGAGGAAAATCTTGGACGTAATTCCTACTCACTTCTTCATTCTTCCTTTAAACCATAATCATGTTAAGATTCTCCCTTCTCCCTTAATGAACCCAAGGTGGTAAGAGTCGAAAGAAGGTTTGGAAGAACATGGTCCCTAGGATTACTAATGAATAAATTGGATATGTTTTGTTAAATATTGACTAATCTAGGCTCATTAATTATAGATCTTCCACTTTTAACGTTGAATTTTGGATTTAGAGATTTAGGGTTTATACCCAATTTGGGGGGTTTTGCATGAAATCAGAATCTAGGCTAATTATTGAGCTAAATCAGCAATTAAGGGTGGGAGTATAATTGCCTAGTACTTAATTTGTGTAACGACCCGTTCCGTCGTTACAGTGAATTTCGAAATACTCGTGATGCCGGCTCCTGGAGACATGCTTGAACCTTCCCTTGCAACTTGGGAACTGTGAATTTGATCAGGAAATCGTACGAGATGCGCGCGAAGGATTAGATCCGGGCCCCTCGGGCCCAGTTTTGCCGCTTCAGCCCCATCCTGGGCGTCCTAGCGCTGGTGCAGCAGCGGCTTGGTACCCGCAAAAGCGGCATAGCCGAAAATTCTTGTCGACCGCCCCAGCTATCCCTTTGATGCTGAAGCGGTACCGCTGAAGTGGTGACGAGACCGCCCCAGCAATCACGAACAGTGATTCCACCTATTTAAGTGACATTTCGGGATTTGGCTTCATTTTTCAAAACCCTAAAGGGTCCAACCGCCCATGAGGCAATTTGGGAGCCAAAAATAATGTTTCCTTAGGGAAGGTTATTCCCCTAACTTCTTCCATCATTCTTCCTAGTGTTGATTCTCATCAAAGATCATTTACCTAGAATCACAAAGGGGTATCTCAAATCCCTTAAGTTCCCAAAAAGATGAAACCCTTGTCTTCTAGAAATAAATCCTTGGATTATTTTTCCCTTATTCATTTCCCAACTTAGTTCTTAATCTCATCCTTATCTCCCCATTGAAGACACAATAAGTCTCTACTTTAGATCTTGAAAATGGGTTTCTTGAAATAAGCCAAAATGGCAACTTGACGTAGCTAGTGACTTGAAATAGTGTCACGAAGTCATACAAGACGGTGATTGATCATCTAGCATTGTGATAGTGAATTTTTAGGTAGAATAAAAATTCCATATCTACCTTAGCAATTTCGAAGTCCTTGAAAAGGACCCTAATGGTGAATTCTACTCTTGGGTCTCATGTTTGCCTCCGAGCGTTTCGTGTGGATTACGCAGGGGTGAATTAATTGAAGTGACATTAGATGTTCGTGGCAGCCGCTCGGCCAAGGGGTAGGTTACGGCTTGCCCTTCGGTAGACTCCGGTTAGTTTTCCGTATTGTTGTGTAGAAGAAACAGAGAATGCATGTATAGGAAATTGGAGATATGGGATGGAACCTTAGGATGGTATTGTTATGTGTGACTTGTTTGTTTGGGCTTGTGGCCTGTAAACTCCTTAGGTATTGATGTGGCTTTGTTGATGATCGGTGGATTTATGTAACTTGGGAGTAGCAGATGAAATCTAATTATGCCTATCGATGAGATTATTGTAGTGAATCTAAGCGCTAGCTGGGAGTATAAATGAATCACGATAGTGAATGATGTCCTAGTTAAATGGTGAGAGATGACTCGAATATAGGGTGAGATTCTTATCCTAAGCAAATATGATGATTAGAGAATGGTAATACTGTATGTTAAATGATTGACTTGATGTGTGTTGGGGCTAGCCACCCCGTTATACATGCCTGATTATTTAATTGTGTGGGCTTGATGTGTAGTTGCTACATATCGAGTTCTGTTTGTCGTCCTGATTTGGATAGAATTGACATACCGTTGCTGGTATTTATGCTCGATATATGTTGGCGTACCCACTGTCGCTACTTGACTTGATATATGTTGGCATAGCCACTGCTGGTATTATGATGTGATACGTTGTTGGCGCACCCCGTCGAGGTACTTGTGATATTGAGCTTGATCGTTGACGATTGACATATGCATTACACGCATTTGTCATATTTATCATACATGGCCGATACCCAGCGATGATCCGGTATCGTTGATTGAGTGAAACTGATTGTCACCACCATTTTAGCCTAGGTCATGCGGGCACCTACCTTTCTCACCTCGGTAGGCAAACCCTTAACTCAACATTCATAATCAATAAAGTAATAGCGGAAGAAGTAAAATGACATAAGTCTCACAATATGATATAATATAGATACGTGCAGAAGTAAATGAATCCACTCCAGTATCTAGAGCATCTAAATCCGAATACTAAGGTCTGAATAATAACACATAAATAGTCTCAACTCATGTCTTGAAAGAAAAGTAAGACATAAGCAATAGAAGAGTCTTCGAGGTCAGCAGACGCCATGCTCACCCTGAAAAACTCAAGTAGAAGCTGAAGAGTCGATCAGCCACGAGTCAGAGAGGTAGATCCGATTTGGTACTCTGCAGTCATAAAAGAATGCAACAAGTGCAGGTCAGTACAAACAACAGTACTGGTAGGCATCATCGGCCGACTAAGCATAGTTAACACAATTCACAAAATAAAGCAGATAAGCAAATAAACCGACCAACATAAGACAATATAATCATAACTAAGTATCCGTCATCACATATGTAAACATCTAAACCCCAATATAATAAGCCCGAGTACATCCGATCCAAACCAATCACCACGGGGGAATCATCACAACACAGTCACCGCAATCCAGTCATCACAACATCTCACTCAAGTCACAATGCAATACAGTGCAATAATTGTATGAATGCGATGCCATGCCATGCATATGAGGTGTACATATGTACTCCGGACGAAAATATCGACGTCTCGATAGCACAACCCAACGTGACTCGTGAAGTCTAAGTGCCACCCATCCCGGATCTTTGCCCAACAGATAGATGGGACCCTGTCTAATTGTTCACGGAGGGGGGGGGGGGGGGGTTCACCGGAACCACCCTGGGGGACCCGCGGAGTCCATGGACTAACAACGATTCCCGAATAACATCGGAATCGGCCATGCAACAACGATGCCTGAATATAACCATCGGGCATCGGCCTCATCATAATCACTCAAAAGAGTCTATCAAATATCAGTTTCACAAATCAACGATTTCGGAATTGAACCTCAGACATCGGCCTCCTTACAATCACTCAAGTAAAAGAGTTTATCAAGTGTCAGTTTCATATCAACAACGATTCCAGAATGGATCTTCGGAGATCGGCATTTTCACAATCACTCTAGTAAAAGAGTTTATCAAATATCAGTTCCACTCAATCAACGATATCGGATCATTTCGGATATCGGCCATGCATGATAAATATGAGGACTGCGTGCAATGCATATGTCAATCACCAACAAGAAAGCTCAATATCACAAGTACCTCAACAGGGTACGCCAACAATGCATCACATCACAATACCAACAGTGGGTATGCCAACATATATAAATCAAGTACCAACATGGAGTACGCCAATAATGTATTAATAATCTCAAGTACCAACAGTGGGTATACCAATAATATATCAATGTACAAATACCAACAACGGGTATGCCAATCCTAATCGAATCAGGACAACAAGCGACATTCATTATCTACCGACTACACATGGCATAAAGCCAACACAATTGAACAATCAAACACATATAACGGGGTGGCTAGTCCCAACACACATCAGGGCCCAACCTAAGGCAATATCCATCCCAACTTCACACCCGAAGGTCCACATGCTGTCTCCGACATCATAATTTGAATATGTTATTCACAATACTAAGTCTCACCAAAGGTAAACCATAACCTACCTGGACTGCCGAACCGCAACACCAACAAGTCACTCTTTTGCCTTGCCATTCCTCTGAAGCTCAGAACCAAAGTAGTCTAAGCATAATCGACTTTACATTAGAAATCATGAATAATGATACTAATATTGCTATGATATCAATTAGGTCCATTTTAACCCTAGAAATTGGGGAAACGGGCCTACAAGGGAGAAACAGGAATTTCATAGGCAAAATACCAAATTAAGTCCTAGAAGATCATAACCCAACCATTAATTATTGATTTAACTCAAGAATTAGTCTAAATTTGATTTCAAGTAAAAACCCCCAATTTGGGTATGAACCCTAATTCTCCAAATCCGAAAATCAACATTAAAAGTGAAAGATATATGATTACTAAGCTTAGATTCATCAAGTTTTATCACCAACATCATTAATTTATCATATAGGATCCTAAGGGAAAATCTCCCCAAAACCTTCTTCAAATTCCAACTCTAAGGGATTGTAAAAGGGAAAGGGGGAATTCTAAAATGATTGTGATTAAGGAAGAGTAAAGGATTGGATAAAGTTTTTCCTCCAAGAAATTCCTCAATTTGACTCCAAGAACAGTTTTCCCAAGCTCCAATATCGAGATATGAAATACAGAGGGTCTAGGACTTATTTAAGACACATTAAATGAAATATCACTGCCCGTGACCGCCACGACGGAGGAAGTGCCGCTACAGCAGTGGCGCCGCTACGGCGGCTGGGACACCGCTGCAGCGGTGAAGCCTAAATCCCACATGACCACCCCAGTAGCTATCACACCGCCATAGCGGTGCCGCTGGGGTGGCTCTGGTGCCGCCGTTGCGGGCACCAGATACCAGATTCTCCATGAGTTTTCTAAGTCTTCGATCGAAATTCTGGGTTATTCCCGAGGCTATCTGCTCACAACTCGACCACCTAAACCGATATAAAAATACACTGCGAACGCACTCGTGGTCTCAAAATTTCCAACGGAGGTCTCGTTGACCGAGTCAACCACCGGTTCCTACTCCCATTTCCCATCCAAAGTCCCGAAATGCACCAAAATGCATTGGGAACCGAACCAATTATACATACAGGTTCTAAACAGCCATGCGGACCTCTCAGAGTTGACGAAATTCCAGAAAAGGTCCATTTGCCCAAAAGTCAATCTCGAGTTAAAAGTAAGCCAATCAATGCTCGGGAATGGCGAAAGTACCAAAAGAACTAAATAAAAAAACGGGTCGTTACATCAGATAACAATTGAACCGTTGCTCATCCTCAAGCAAAGAAAGGAAAGAAAGTAGGAAAAATACCTGAATCAGTGAACAATTAGGGATATCAGCTATGCATATCGAACTCAGTCTCCCAGGTAGCCTCCTCAACAGGGCGGTGCTTCTATTACACCTTCACAGAAGCAATCTCCTTTGACCTTAATTTTCGAACCTGCCTATCTAGGATCGCGATAGGCTCATCCTTATAGATCAAATTCTCATAAAGCAATATAGAATCCCAACGGACAATGTAGGTACCATTGGCGTGGTATTTCTTCAGCATCGAAACATGAAAGATCGAATGGACTCCCGCCAAGCCTGGCGGTAATGCCAACTCGTAAGCTACATCGCCGATACAGTCCACAATCTCAAACGGACCAATGTACCTGTGGCTCAATTTTCCCATTTTACCAAACCTCATAACACCTTTCATGGGTGAAACCTTCAATAGAACCTGATCACCAATAGCAAACTTCAAATCTCGAACCTTCCGGTCCGCATACATCTTCTACAGACTCTGAGTCGCCACGAGTCTGGCCTGAATAACTCTCACTCTCTCAAGGGACTCTCTTAATAAATCCATGCTCCCAGGTCGAGCCTTGAATCCATCGAACCAACCAATCGGAGACCTACACCTCCTGCTATATAAGGCCTAAATGGAGCCATACCAATACTCAAATGATAACTGTCATTATAAGCAAACTCTACCAGGGTAAGTGTTGATCCCAATGAAAACCAAAGTCAATAACACATGCCCTTAACATGTCCTCGACCACCTAAATGGTCCGCTCGGACTGGCCATCGGTCTCGGGACGGAAAGCTGTACTAAAGTCCAATCGGGTACCCAACTCGTCATGAAATGCTCTCTGGAATCGGAAAGTGAAGATAGTACCCTGATAAGATACAACAGAAATAGGGATACCATGTAATCTCACAATATCTTGAATATACATCTTGGCTAAATTCTCCGCGATATAAGAAACCTGAACCGGAACAAAGTGAGCGGACTTAGTCAATCGATCCACTATCACCCAAATTTAATCAAACTTGCCAAGGGTCTTCGGGAGACCCGTGACAAATTCCATGGTAATCCTCTCCCACTTCCACTCAGGAATGGGCACCCTCTGAAACACCCTGTCGGGCTGCTGGTGCTCATACTTTACCTGTTGACAGTTTCCATACTTAGCCACATATTCAACTATATCTCTCTTTATACGGCACCACCAATAGTGCTGTCTCAAGTCACGGTACATCTTAGTTGCTCGCGGTTGAATAGAATAACAAGAGCTATGGGCCTCCGATAAAATCAACTAAATGAGATCACCAACTCGAGAAACGCACACGCACCCTCCAATCCTCAGAATGCCCTCAGAATCAATCATGGCCTCCTTGGCCTCACCCCTTGAAACCTTAACTCGAATCTTGCTCAATTGAGCATTCTCAAACTGATGAGCCATGATCCAATCCAATAACGATGACCTCGCCTCTATACAAGCCAAAATCCGACCTGGGGCTATGATATCATGACGGACGAAACTGTTGGCTAGAGTCTGAACCTCAATGGCCAACGGACGCTCGAAAACAACCAATCAAGCTAAATTCCCCATACTCACTACCTTGCGAATCAAGGCATCAACCACCACATTGGCCTTACCAGGGTGGTACAGAATAGAGATGTCATAGTCTTTCAGGATCTCCATCCATCGGCGCTGCCTGGAATTAAGATCTCTCTGAGTAAACACATGCTGAAGGCTACGGTGATCGGTAAAAACCTCACAATGGACACCATAAAAGTAATGCCTCCAAATCTTTAAGGCGAAGACTATGGCCAATAACTCCAAATCATGGGTAGGGTAGTTCTTCTCGTGAACTTTCAACTGACGGGAAGCATAAGCTATCACCCTACCCTCCTGCATCAACACAGTACCCAAGCACATACGGGAAGTATCACAATAGACAGCGTAGTCCTTACCTTCCATCGGTAAGGCTAGGATAGGGGTTGTGGTCAAAAGAAGCTTGAGCTTTTGAAAGCTCTCTTAACAATCATCCGTCCACTGGAAAGGAACATCCTTTTGATTCAATCTGGTAAAGGACGAAGCAATGGTAGCAAAACCCATCACAAAACTACGGTAATAACTGGCCAAACCCACAAAACTACGAATCTCAATAACGGTAGTGGGCCTCACCCAACCCCTCACAGCCTCAATCTTCTGGGGATCAACCATAATCCCCTTCTTAGACACTACGTAGCAAACAAACTATATTTCTTCAACAACCCAAGGACGGTACAAAGATGGCTCTCATGCTCCACTCTACTCTTGGAATACACCAAGATGTCATCAATAAACACAATCACAAAAGAATCAAGGAACGATGTAAAGATGCCACCCATCAACGTCATAAATGTAGCTGGGGCATTGGTATGCCCGAAAGATATAACTAGAAACTCATAGTGGCCATATCTCGTCCGAAATGCTATCTTCAAAATATCTTCCGCCCTAATCTTCAACTGGTGATAGCCGGAATACAAATCAATCTTAGAAAACACCGAAGCACCCTGAAGTTGGTCAAACAGGTCATCAATATGAGGCATAGGGCAATTGTTCTGAATAGTGACCTTGTTCAACTCGCGGTAATCAATACATATTCTTATGGTCCTATCCTTATTTTTCACAAATAACACTGGGGCACCCCAAGGGGAGACGCTTGGTCTAATGAAACCCTTGCTCAGTAAATCTAGCAATTATTCCTTAAGCTCCCTCAACTCGGCAAGTGCCATCCGATACGGTGGGATGAAAATAAGGCGAGTGCCCGGGTCCATGTCAATACATATAATAATGTCTCAATCGGGTGGCATACTCGGCAAATCCGACGGAAACACCTTCGCGAAATCGCTCACAACAGGGATAGACTCAAGGGGTGGAGATGCAACAGTCGTATCACGTACATGCGCTAAATATGCTAGAAACCCCTTACTTACTCACTTTTTCGACTTTCTTCGCCCGAAGAAAGAAAATGATCTTCTTCAGAGCGGGACTAGGAGTACCTCTCCAATCAATCCTAGGAATGCCCAGCATAGCTAAAGTGACTGTCTTCGCGTGACAGTCCAAGATCACATGGTAAGGATAAAGCCAGGACATACCCAATATAATATCAAAGTCCACCATATCAATAATCATCAAATCTACCCAAGTGTCGTACCCCATAAAAGTAACCAAACAAGATCGGTAGACTCGATCGACAACCACAGAATCTTTGACTGGAGTAGACACATGAATAGATATATCTATGCTATCACATGGAAAATCCCAACCAACGGCATGAAATGTAGATACATATGAATAAGTGGATCAAGGATTAAATAACACGTACGTTTCTCTACAACGGACAGAAATGGTACCTGAGATCACGGCATCTGAGGCCTCTGCCTCGGGCCTACCAGGAAATGAGTAACAATGGGCTCTACCATGCCCGATCTGGGACCCACCTCTCGAACTCTAAGTACCACCTTTAGCTGGCTGGGACCCACCTCTAGAACCATGGGAAGTATCGCGGCTTGACTGAGCACTGCCTCTCTGATAAGTCCTACCTCCACCACCAGATGATACAGGAGTCCTCGGTGGCGGATAATCCCGCCTAGGTCGGGGACACCTCCTGGCAACATGCCTAACCTCTCTGTAAGAGAAACAAGTAAGAGGAGTCGAATGCTGAAACACGGAGACTGAAGACCCGGATGAAGCAGCTCTGTCCACTGGTCTGGAGAACGAACTCTCGGGAGCTCTATGCCTAGGCGGCTTACTAGAGGTATCCGGTAATACTGAATGCACGGGTCGACAGGAATAGGGCTGGGGTTGCCTAAAAAATTGACCGGTGCCCCTCGCACCAGAACCCCAAAAACTACCAGACTGACGTGGCCTCTTGTCACCACCACAGGTACGGGCCTTGGCGCCCTTAACCATAGAAGCATGCTCAATAATGGACTGGAAGAAAGCCCTCATAGACTCCTTCTGAAGATAAGGAATCTGTAGAGAGCCCACTAGTCCTCCCACAAAGTGTTTGATCCTATTGACCTCGGTAGGAATCAACGGAGTAGAGTATCGGGCTAAATAGAGGAAACGGGTCACATAAGACTCCAAGGACATGCCCCTCTGCTCAAGGTGTAAAAACTTCTCCCTACGAGCCTCTCTCAAGGACCGGGGCACATACTTCTCAAGGAAGGCCCGGTAGAACTGAGTCCAAGTCAATGGAGAAGAACCCTTAGGTCTGTACGCCACGAAATACCTCCACCACGCCTTCGTGTCGCTGCAAAACTGGTAGGACACATAATCAACGCCGTGGGTCTCCACTATACCCATATGGTGCAGCAGCTCATGCATATCAAGAATAAACTCATAGGAATCCTCAGACGAAGTACTAGAAAGCCTAGGTGGGTCTAACTTCCTGAACCTCCCCACCAGGTCCAGGTCAGCAGCAGTCATAATGGCACCATCCATGGGCCTAATATCCTCCCCAGGGGGGGTACAGCATCAATGCGGGGAGCTATAGCAACGGCGGGATGTGCTACCCGTATAGTCCCTGCTCAAGGGTCTGCGCCCCAAATCTAGTCTGTGAACCTTCGCCGAGTGTAGCGACACCGATGGCTGCCTGCTGGGCATCAAGGTGAAGTAAAATGCTGGCCATAGTGTCATGTACGGCCTGGTCAGAAGTAACCTCTGGATGTGTCCGTGCTGGGACCATACCATCCTCTGCGGTCTGATCTCTACCCGGCTGATGCTCGAGCTCAGGTGATGGAGACCTTTCTCATCGCTGGCCCCCTACGAAAGCTCTGCCCCAGGCTGGGGCAGCCCCGCAGCCTCTCGCCTTGTCGCATCCCCCGACTGTAGCGCACCCTCGAGTGCCAGCTGTAGCTATAGGCTCTGACACCTGATCTCGAGCCACAATAGCTCGAGTCCTCACTATCTGTGAGAGAAGAGATAAGTGTCAGATACCAATTTGGTCTTTTCAGATACCAATTTGAATAAAGTAGCACGATGGAAAGAAAGAAGGTGAGATTTCCTAAATGTCCCATAGCCTCCAGCAGATAAGTACGGAGTTCATCGTACCGATCTACGAGATTCTACTAGACACACTCTTGTATTAAAGATCGGGTAACCTAGGGCTCTGATACTAACTTGTCACGACCAATTTTAGCATAGGTCATGCAGGCACCTACCTTTTTCACCTCGATAGGCGAACCCTTAACTCAACATTCACAATCAATTAAGTAATAGCGGAAGAAGTAAAATGACTTAAGTCTCACAATATGATAAAATATAGATAAGTGCGGAAGTAAAGGAATCCACCCCAGTATCTGATCTGGTCATACAAGATCATCTAAATCCGAATACTAAGGTCTGAATAATAATACATAAATAGTCTCAACTCATGCCTTGAAAGAAAAGTAGGACATAAGCAATAGAAGAGTTTTTGAGTTCAGCGGACGTCATGCTCACCCTGGAAAACTCAAGTAGAAGCTGAGGAGTCGATCAACCACGAGACAGAGAGGTAGATTTGATCTGGTACTCTGCATTCATAAAAGAATACAGCAAGTGCAGGTAAGTACAAATAACAATACTGGTACGTATCATCAGCCGACTAAGCATAATTAACACAATTCAGAAAATAAAGCAGATAAGCAAATAAACCAACCAACATGAGACAATATAATCATAACCAAGTATCCGTCATCATATATGTAAACATCTAAACCCCAATATAATATGTCTGAGTACATCCGATCCGAATCAATCACCACGGGGGAATCATCACAATTTGATCATCATAACACAGTCACCACAATCCAGTCATCACAATATCTCACTTAAGTCACAATGCAATGCAGTGCAATAATGGTATGAATGCGATTCCATGACATGCTAATGAGGTGTACATATGTACTTGTAGCACAACCCAGCGTGACTCGCGAAGTCTTAAGTGACCCCGTCCCGGATCATTGCCCAACAGGCAGACGGGACCCTGGCTAATTGCTCACAGGGGGAGTCTCATCTGAACCACCCTGGGGGACCCGTAGAGTCCATGCACTAACAACAATTTCGAAATAACACCGGAATCGGCCACGCAACAATGATGCCCGAATATAACTATCTAGCCTCGGCCTCCTCACAATCACTCAAAAGAGCCTGTCAAATATCAGTTTCACAAATCAACGATTCCGAAATAGAACCCCGGACATCGGCCTCCTCACAATCACTCAAGTAAAAGAGTTTATCAAGTGTCAGTTTCATATCAACAAAGTTTCCGAAATGGATCTTCGGACATCGACCTTTTCACAATCACTCAAGTATAAGAGTTTATCAAATATCAGTTCCACTCAATCAACGATGCTGGATCATCCCGAATATCGGCCATGCATGATAAATATGAGGAATGCGTGCAATGCATATGTCAATCATCAAAAAGCAAGCTCAATATCACAAGTACCTCAACAGGGTACGCCAACAATGCATCACATCACAATACCAACAGTGGGTATGCCAACATATATAAATCAAGTACCAACAGGGGGTACGCCAATAACGTATCAATAATCTCAAGTACCAACAGTGGGCACGCCAATAATATATCAACGTACAAATACCAACAATAGGTATACCAATCTTATCTAAATCAGGACAATCAACGACATTCGTTATCTACCGACTACACATGGCATAAAACCAACACAATTGAATAATCAAACACATATAATGGGGTGGCTAGTCCCAACACACATCAGGGCCCAACCTAAGGCAATATCCATCCCAACTTCACACCTGAAGGTTCACATGCTGTCTCAGACATCATAATCTAAATATGTGATTCACTATATGAAATCTCACCAAAGGTAAACTATAACCTACATGGACTGCCGAACCGCAACACCAACAAGTCACTCTTTTGCCTTACCCTTCCTCTGAAGCAAAAAACCAAAGTAGTCTAAGCATAATCGAACTCTATATTAGAAATCATGAAGAATGATACTAATATTGCTATGATATCAATTAGGTCTATTTTAACCCTAGAAATTGGGGAAACGGGCCTACAAGGGCAAAACGGAAATTTCATAGGAAAAATACCAAATTAAGTCCTACATGATCATAACCCAACCATTGTTTTATTGATTTAACTCAAGAATTGGTCTAAATATGATTTTAAGTAAAAACCCCCAATTTTGGTATGAACCCTAATTCTTTAAATTCGAAACTCAATGTTAAAAGTGAAAGATATATGATTACTAAGCTTAGATTCATCAAGTTTTATCATCAACATCATCAATTTATCATATAGGATCCTAAGGGAAAATCTCTCAAAACCCTTCTTCAAATTCCAACTCTAAGGGATTGTAAAAGGGAAAAGGAGATTTCTAAGATGATCGTGATTAAGGAAGAGTAAAGGATTGGACAAAGTTTTACCTCCAAGAAATTCCTCAATTTGACTCCAAGAACAGCTTTCCCAAGCTCCAATATCGAGATATGAAAGTAAGAGGTTCTAGGACTTATTTAAGACACATTAAATGAAATAGCACTGCCCGTAACCGCCACGGCGGAGGAAGTACCGCTATAGCGGAGCTGCTACGGCGGCTGGGACACTGCTGCAGCGGTGAAGCCTAAATCCCATATGACCGCCCCAGTAGCCATCACACCGCCATAGCGGTGCCGCCGTTGCGGGCACCAGATACCAGATTCTCCATGAATTTTCTAAGTCTTTGATCAAAATTCTGGGTTATTCGCGAGGCCATCTGCTCACAACTCGACAACCTAAACCGATAAAAAATACGCTGAGAACGCACTCGTGGTCTCGAAATTTCCAACGGAGGTTTCGTTGACCGAGGCAACCATCGGTGCCTACTCCTATTTCCCACCCAAAGTCTTGAAATGCACTAAAATACATTGGGAACCGAACCAATTATACATATAGGTTCTAAACAACCATGCGAGCCTTTCGGAGTTAACGAAACTCCGAAAAAGGTCCATTTGTCCAAAAGTCAATCTCGGGTCAAAAGTGAGCCAATTAATGCTCGGGAACGACGAAAGTATCGAAAGAACTATAACGACCAAATGGGTCATTACATTGATAGTTTGATAAATTCTTTTACTTGAGTGATTATGAAAAGGCCCCGAAGATCCGTTCCGAAATTGTTGATTTATGAAACTGATACTTAATGAACTCTTTTACTTGAGTGATCGTGAGAAGGCCGATGTTCGAGGTTCAATTTCGGAATTGTTGATTTGTGAAATTGATATTTGACAAACTCTTTTGAGTGATTGTGAGGAGACCGATGTCCGATGGTTATATTCAGGCATCGTTATTGCATGGCTGATTCTGATATTATCCCGAAATCATTATTAGTGCATGGAATCCGCAGGTCCCCCCAGGGTGGTGCCAGTGAGACCCCCCCTGTGAGCAATTAGCTAGGGTCCCGTCTGTCTGTTGGGCAAAGATTCGGGACGGGTGGCACTTAGACTTCGCGAGTCAAGCTGGGTTATGCTATCGAGACAATGATATTTTCATCCGGAGTATATGTGTACACCTCATTGCATGGCATGGCATCGCATTCCTACCATTATTGCATTGCATTGCATTATGACTTGAACGAGATGTTGTGATAATTGTATTGTGATGATTCTGTTGTGATGTTTGGTTCTTGATGATTCTGTTATGATGATCGTATTGTGATAATTTTATCGTGGTGGTTGGATTAGGTCGGATATACTCAAAATATCCTATTGGGGTTAGATGCTATACATAGGCAATGACGAACGTTTGGACTCTATGATTGTGAATTATATTATTGACTTGTGCCTATTAAATTAACCTATAACTAGTAGTAAATTGTTAAGCAAAGCAGGATAAAAAGGTGTCTTAACAATGAGCTCGCTCCTAAAACAAGAACGAGCGACTTGGGAATTGCAAAGATGTTGAGAATCTGTATAGGTGTTTGGCCAACTTATAATTCATTAAAGAGTAGTTGTGACTTATGTTAGATTGACGTTATGATCTATTGTTTTTGGATATATGATCAGATTCAGTGATTATCATCATTATTCATGAATTCTTTACCAATATGTACTACTAACCATTGTCGTCCTATGATACTTACTCAGTACGCGTGTTTTGTACTGATATTGCACTTGCTACACCCTTTTTATGGTATAGATTGTTTCAGGTATTTGTTTGATGTGAAGAGAAACTCAGGGTGCCTATCCGGAAGGCCTTCTCCCATTTCATTCGGGACAGATGATGCGTCGTAGAATGTAATGGTAATCTGAGTCAATAGTCGCTCTTGTACTAGTCTAGACTAGGTCATGGGAAGTCGTATCGAGTCTGTAAATCGGTGTTGTTGTAAACCTGTACACCTTATGTTATAGAATATTTATAAATGGTTTTCCGCTATATTTCTTACTTACCAAATGTTTTTAATGAGATGTTGTGTGGTTGAACATAGGTATAAATAAGAGGGTTCGCCTACCAAGGTGGGAAGGTAGGTGCCCGCACGAACCCGAAATTGGGTCATGACAATTTGGTATTTTGCCTGCGAATTTCCGTTTTGCCCTTGTGGGCCCGTTTACCCAATTTCTAGGGTTAAACTGGACCTAATTGTTATCATAGCAACATTAGTATCATTCTTCATGATTTCTAATATAGAATTCGATTATGCTTAGACTACTTTGGGTTTTGAGCTTCAGAAGAGTGACTTGTTGGTGTTGTAGTTTGGCAGTCCAGGTAAGCTATGGTTTACCTTTGGTGAGACTTTGTATAGTGAATCACATATTTAGATTATGATGTCGGAGACAACATGTGAACTTTCGAGTATGAAGTCGGGATGGATATTGCCTTAGGTTGGGCCCTGATGTGTGTTGGGACTAGACACCCCATTATTTGTGCTTTGATTGTTCAATTGTGTTAGTTGATGCCATGTGTAGTTGGTAGATATCGAATTTTGTTTGTCGTCTAGATTTGGATTAATTAACATACCATGTTGGTATTTATACCCAGATATGTTGTTGGCGTACCCACTGTTGGTACTTGACTTATTGATATATATTGGCATACCCACCGTTGGTATTATGATGTGATACGTTGGTTGCATACCTCGTTGAGGTACTTGTGATATTGAACTTGATTGTTAATGATTGACATATGCATTGCATGCATTTTCTCATATTTATCATGCATGACCGATACCCGGTGATGATTCGGCATCGTTGATTGAGCGAAACTGATATTTTGATGAACTCTTTTACTTGAGTGATTGTGAGAAGGCCGATGTCCGAGGTTCGATTCTGGAATCGTTGATTGTATGAAACTGATATTGATAGACTTTTTTACTTGAGTGACTGTGAGATGGATGATGATCTATTCCGGCATCATTATTGCATGGCCGATTTCGATGTTTTTCCGGAATCGTTGTTAGTGCATGGACTCCGCGGGTCTTCCAGGGTGGTGCCGGTGAGATTCCCCCTGTGAGCAATTAGCCAGGGTCCTGTCTGTCTGTTGGGCAAAGATTCAGGATGGGTGGCACTTAGACTTCGCGAGTCACGCTGGGTTGTGATACCGAGACGTCGATATTTCCATCTGGAGTATATGTGTACACCTAATTTGCATGGCACAACATCGCATTCATACCATTATTGCACTGCATTATATTATGACTTGATTGAGATGTTGTGATGATTAGATTGTGATGATTCTGTTATGATGATGGATCGTGAGGATTCTAATGTGGTGATTGGATTGGATCGGATACGTTTGGACTTGACAGATTTGGGTTTAGATGCTTTACGTAGGCGGTGATGGATATCTGGTTGTGACTATATTGTCTTATACTTGCTAGATTCCTTGTTTATCTGCTTTATCTTCTGAATTGTGTTGACTATACTTAGTGCCGATGATGCCTACCAGTACTGTTGATTGTATTGGCCTGCACTTGCTGCATTCTTTTATGAATGCAGAGTATCAGGTCAGATCTACTTTTCTGACCCGTGGCTGATCGACTCTTCAGCTTCCACTCGAGTTTTTCAGGGTAAGCATAGCGTCCGCTGACCTTAAAGACTCTTCTATTTCATGTCTTACTTTATTTCAGAGACATAGACGTTATGTATTAGTACTTCCAGATTATATTATTCTCCTTAGATGCTATTGTATTATTTAGACTAGACCCTGGGGGTATTTACTGTCTTTCGCACTTTTTGCTACTATCTATTTATATATATCGTGAGACTTACGTATCTGTTATTTTCGCTACTTAACTTTCTTCAATTTATGTATTAGTTCATTGTTGGGATAAGGGTTCGCTTACCGAGATGGGAAGGTAAGTGCCCGCACGGCCTTGGCTAAATGGGTCGTGACACTTCTCTTCTGTGCCCTTCTCATTTTCTTAGGAAAAGCGCCTTCAAGAAATTCCACTAACCATTTTGGCTTACGAACTTTAAACAGGAGGCTCCACACAACAGTTCCAACAACTAGTCCACAACTATAGCCTATGACTACTGATTCCCATGTAAATCCACTAAAAACATATGACTCGTTTTTCTTCTTCTTCTTCTTCTTCTTCTTCTTCTTCTTCTTCTTCTTCTTCTTCTTACTCATTCCACATTGCTTTGACAAAGGAGGACCATATAAATCAAGGTTGCCACCATACAAATTATTTTCAAATGTGTTGAATTATTGAACTCGAGGAATGCATCCAACGAGATGATTCTGAGAGAGGTTTAAGAATTCCAGAAATGTTAGACTTGTCAATTCCTGCGAAATCTTTCTGGTGAGCTGATTCCAAGAGAGATCTAACGCTTCAAGCATATTCAATCGTCCCAGTTCCATTGGAATATCACCTCTGAGATTGTTATAGGATAAATTGAGTAGCCAAAAGTAGCCAAAGTGAGCCAGGATCCATTAGTGCTTTCGGAATCACACTTTCCAAATGGTTGCTTGAGAGATCTATGGTTGTCATGATTGTGTTGATTCTTTCTAGCTCAATATCCTGGCCTTTGATCACCAACCTCACTGAATCTTTGTACACTGCCTAAGAGAAGTCATGAACTGGTGTCTCCATATATTCGAAGTCACCTTTGTGTGTGCCTTTTTTGTCATTACATTGAAGTTTCTCAAAACTTCTGCAGGCTGTGAGCCACTGAACTCATTATGAGAGAGATCGAAAATCCGCAACTTGGGAAAGCAAAACTTCTGCCTTGTACTTATAGGTCCATGGAACTTGTTCGACTTTAATATAAGAACTTGCAGCTCTTCAAGATTTCCCTGCCAAGCTGGAATTGTGTCATTTATCAGTTTCTAGACCAGTACAATTGAGCAACAACATAGGGACAGATCCTTCAAAATGATTACCATTCAAGACAATGGTTCTCAATGAAGTGCTCTGCACATATAATGGTGGAAGACTTCCAGTAAAACTATTTCTTCTCAAGTCTAGCACCGATAGCTTGACCATGTTGCCCAAGCAATTTGGAACAGAATCACTGAAGTTGTTGTGGGATAAATCTAGAAAGGTAAGGCTGCTCATGTTACAAATAGATGAAGGTAGTGGGCCCTAAAGGAAATTAAATTTAAGATCAAGATATTGTAGATTAGGGTAATGAAGTTGTTCTGTGTCCTGTAAGCGAATTTTATGAAAGGTTTAGGTACCACAATGAGTACCTCATGCCACTAAACCGCTTAGGGATTTGACCATCAATCTTATTGTTAGAAAGATCCAAGAACTCAAGCATTTCTAAATTTCTCAAGAAGTGTGTAAAAGCCTTTAGTTCACAAGATGATAAGAACAACAATTCTAGGCTAGGAACAGTGTTATTTATTCCCACATCCATGTTATTGGATGAAAGGTCAAGGATGATTTAGTTAATGAGATTCTCAAGTGATTGAATAAAAGGACCACTGAATTGATTATGACTTAAATGCAAAAACTCTAACGTTGGGTTTGTTTTGAGCTCATCAACCACTCTACTAAATTGATTATGATGGAGCTCCAACTCATTTAAAGAAGGGAGGCTAAACATCTAAGAGGGTATTGTGCCATTCAGTGAGTTGTCAGACAAATACAGATAAGTTAGCTTTTGAAGCATGCTCACATTGCTAGGCAGTGGGCCAGATAGGGAATTACTCCACAAGTCTAACCATTGAAGATTTTTCAAGCTTAGAATTGAAGAAGGAAATATACCGATGAAGCTATTATCTGAAAGAAATAAGCTGTCAAGACGTGTCAAGCCATAATTGAGGAGGGAAATGGACTGATGAAGTTGTTTTTAGAAAGATCTAATTGAGCTAGTTCTTGGAGGTTACAGAAAACATTAGGAATTTTAACTCTAAGGAAGCTGTTAGATGAAAGATCTAAATATTGGAGCTGCTTCAAATTAGAGATTATGGAAGGAATATGGCAGTGAAATGATTATTACCTAAATGTACACCCTAATTTGGGTCAGGTTGCCAATGGAATTAGGAATCTGGCCACTGAAATTATTATTACATAAATATAAGGACTCCCTAATTTGGGTTAGGTTGCCAATGGAATAAGGAATCTGGCCAGTGAAATGATTATTACCTAAACCTAACTCCCTAAGTTGGGTTAGGTTTTCAATGGAATCAGGAATTGGACCAGAGAAGTCACATGCATAGAGGTTCAAGCAATTCAAGGACTTCAAGGTGCCAATTGAATTAGGCAGCTTACAAGAAATGTGTCACGACCCGACTAGGGCCATGACGGGTACCCGTAGCTATGCTACCGAGCACCACCTATCATACTTGCCATCAAACTCAACCTGGATACATATTATTCTCAACACGAAACTTATCATAAGAAGACCACATTTACAAAACATAAATATATATATACATCAGCCCACAAGGCTACCAAAAATTATATACAAAATATACACTGGTGTGTTCATGAGACATCTAGTACCCATGCATACGCATCTACGAGCCTCTACTAGAGTACTGAGACACAACGACGGGAAAGGACCCCGTCATACCCAACTATGTACACAAAAGAATACATCAATAACTGGCACCTCCGGAGTAGTGGAGTGCTCCTGTATAGCTGTTGATAGACTCCTAGGAATCAGTACCACATTCCTGCCTACCTGTGGGCAAGAACACAGTGTCCATAAACGAAAAGTACGTCAGTACGCATAATGTACTAAGTATGTAAGACATATATGATAACATGATAAGGAAATATAAAAAACATAAGAAGAAAGTATCACTACAACTGCTTGTCTCTTGAGGAGGAATCATGCATACTCATTTTTATCTTTAAAACATATCATATATACATACATAAGTTGTCTAAATCAATAACATCATTAGCCCGCATCCAGGCCTCCCATGTTCGGGGTAATCATATCACGCCGTCCACTAGTGGTGTCTGCCCATGCCATATAGACATGGTGTAGTAAGCCGCATGCCTTAGCGGTGCTGCCCGGCTATCTAGACAAGGTGTAAGCGTCATATCATCACTATATTCCTACCACGAAACATGTATAAGAGCTCAAGTAAGAACCGTAACTCTATCGGAGTGACGTAAGGTTGGGAACCTCCGATTACATTATGGAATAATCTCACTATCATTGTCATTGTCATAGAACGTATCTCATTTCTATCTCATAAGGAGCTCTTGAGAACCTTTAATTTTCACCTTCGAGGATGTAAGAAGATCATAGGAGTATAGGGGGAAAATCACAATACAAGAGTCATGCCTTTGAAAGAAGGGGCTAGCCTTACATACCTTTACGTCTCTCTAAGTTTGCTGATTAAACTCTTCCTTCCAAGTTCGCTATTCTACCTTCAAGAGAATTCGTACTAAGATTAGATAACGGGAAACATACTTGAAGTTCAGCCAAGACGACTAAGGGTTAACGAAAATTGGGCAGCACTTCCTTTGTTTCTATCACTTTCCCCATATAATATAACAACTCCCAAACATCAATAACAACATTCACAATATCATAATCAATGACTTTGTTAAGCTAGACATTATTCAATTCTCAAGATTCCCTCACAAAGTCATCCATAACCATAGTTATCACCCAACATCGTATTCATTCACATATAATGCTTCTTCAATACTCTTAATATCATTCACAACAAGATTACACTCATTTCATGCTAAGAATCATGACTCCAATCAATTTACTACTCAAAATACCATTATTACCATAATTGAGCTCATATTATACCTCCTTCTCTAATCCAAGTCTTTCAACCACTCAATACCTTTAATAGCATGAAACAAGTGTAAAACTCACCTTTGATTGTGTAGGAATGGGTTTTGGATGGAAATGCTTGGAGAAACCCCTAGCTTCAATTCCAAAGAAATTTCTAGCTTCCATCAACCCTAGTTAGCATTCTTGCACTTGATTCTACTAGTTTTTGGTATTTGATCTTTGATCTTTGATTCACCTTAGATATGTGATAGTAAGGTCTATGGAGTGTTCTAGAGGTTTCAAGAAGTAAGGAGGAAATGAGAAATGAAAATAATAACTTTGGGTCTTATATTTATAAAATGAACAAAGCTGCCCGACGAGGATAATACAGACCCTTATACGGTCCGTATAAGTGACCGTATAATACCTCCAGTGAACAACCCCTCTCTGGATAGGTTATACGGGCCGTATAAGTGGCCGTACAACTCACAAATTCCGAAATTGCTCCTGTTGTTTCGTTTAACTCCCAATCCTTATGAAACCTCCTTAATACTTGTTTAATACTTTGTTAACCATCTACGGGGCATCATAGCTTCTATCTCCTTAATACTTGTTTAATACTTTGTTAACCATCTAAAAGGCATCATAGCTTCTCCTCGAGACATTACTAAATTAACATTAGCTCGGTACTTTGCAAAACCTTTCCAAAACACGACTTAGGCTTCACTTTCCTCAACGAACTTTCTTCTCTTGCCTCGAGTTTCTTTGGAATCTTATTTAGAATCGTTAAGTACCCCTTCTTACTTATAGGAACATCATATGCATCTTACCCTGTGTTAGTCTATTTATCGCACAACGACATGGAATTTTTCGAGGCGTAACACTCCCCCCCCCCTTAAAAACATTCGTCCCTGAATGTTGAGTTCTCGGGAATTCCACAGAAATTTCACTAGAGTTTCCCCTCTAATATGGCACTACCATCCTATCACGACAACCCACAATAACATTACCTCACAGGGCTACAACACAATGGCAAGAAAATATGGTCATGCACGACCAAAAGCATTTAAAAAAAAGAGAGTATTACATACCCTGTGATAATAGCGTCTCACCTTGAACCTCTTCCGGGGGTGGAAACGATTGCGGGTACTTGGACTTCATGTCTTCTTCTGCTTCCCAAGTCATTTCCTCTCGATTATTGTTTCTCCACTAGACCTTGACTGCGGCTACCTCTTTATTTCTTAGTTTCCGTACTTGTCTATCCAATATGGCAATGGGTACCTCTTCATAAGCCAACCTTTCGGTAACTTGAACATCATGCACGGGTATGATTCTAGATGGATCTCGAACACATTGGCAGAGCATCGACAAATGGAAAACTGGATGGACTGATTCAAGTTCTAAAGGTAAATCTAGTTCATAAGCTACTTGGCCTACCTTACGGATAATCTTATCGGGTCCGATATATCGAGGACTAAGCTTGCCCTTCTTGCCGAATCTCATTATATCTTTTATTGGCGACACTTTTAGGAATACCCAATCATTGATTTGAAATTCTAGGTTTCGTCGACGATTGTCTGCATAAGATTTTTGGCTGTCAACAATCGGTCTCTAATAAGCTTGATCTTTTCCATCACTTGTTGTATCAACTCTGGACTTATCAGTTGTGTCTCCCCGACCTCGAACCATCCAATTGGTGACCTGCATCTCCGTCCATACAGAGCTTCATACGGAGCTATCTGGATACTGGAGTGATAACTATTATTATATGAAAATTCAATTAGTGGTAAATGATCATCCTAATTTCCTCCGAAATCTAATATACATGCCCGCAACATGTCTTCTAAAGTCTGGATAGTGTGTTCGGCTTGCCCATCAGTTTGTGGATGAAATACTGTGCTGAGTATCACTTGAGTTCCCAAACCTTCTTGAAAAGACTTCCAGAATTTAGCTGTAAATTGTGGTCCTCTATCTGTGATAATAGATACCGAGACATCATGAAGTCGCACTATCTCCTTAAGATATAACCCTACATAATCTTCTGCTGAATATGTGGTTCTGACTGGAAGAAAATGAGCTGATTTCGTAAGTCTGTCAACAATCACCCATATGGAGTTATACTTGCGTCGGGAACGAGGCAAACCTACAATGAAATCCATGTTGACCACTTCCCATTTTCAGGTTGGAATTTCCATGGCTTGTAACAATCCTCCTGGCTTTTGATGCTCAATTTTTACTTGTTGGCAATTTGGGCATTAAGCTACAAATTCTGCTACATCTTTCTTCATTTCATCCCACCAATACATTAAATTAAAGTCATGGTACATCTTTGTCGCTCTCGGGTAAATAGAATATCGAGAATAATGAGCTTCTTCTAGAATCTGACGAGGTAGTCTTGCCACATCTGGCACACATAGTCTGCCTCGAAAACTGAGAACTCTGTCTGCAGAAACCTCAAATGGTGACTTCTCTTTCCCAGGAAATGTATCTCTATAGTGAATCAACTGGGGATCTTCATAGTGGCGCCTTTTCACTTCCATGTCTAGCAATGAAACAGTTGGGTTGTGAATATCGACTCCAGCATTGCCCGAGTCGATTAAGCGAACTCCTAGGCTAGCTAACTGATGGAGCTCATGGACTAGCTCTTTCTTCTCTGGTTGAATATCACATAAGCTGCCCATGGATTTACGGCTAAGGTCATCGGCCACCACATTTTCTTTCCCCGGATAATATATTATACTCACATCATAGTCTTTCAATAACTCTAACCATCACCTCTGTCGTAAATTCAACTCCTTCTGCTTGAAAATATATTGGAGACTCTTGTGGTCTGTTTAAATATCAACATGTACACTATACAAGTAGTGTCTCCATATCTTTAGTGCATGAATAATCGCAGCTAATTCCAGATCATGGGCGGGATAATTCTTCTCATGTTTCTTCAACTGTCTAGAAGCATAGGCTATAACCTTCTCATGTTGCATCAACGCACAACCCAATTCGACCCCGGAGGCGTCACAATAAACAACATAGCCTTCTGATCCTTCCAGAAGAGTCAGGACTGGGGCTGAAGTCAATCTGTCTTTCAATTCTTGGAAACTACGTTCACAGGCATCAGTCCATTGAAATTTTGCTGATTTCTGAGTTAACTTCGTCAATGGTGCTGAGATAGAAGAGAACCCTTCCACAAATATTCTATAATAGCCTGCTAATCCCAAAAGGCTACGGACCTCCGTAGGTGTTGTAGGACTTAGCCAAGTCTTCACAGCCTCAATCTTTTGAGTATCCACGCGAATACCATCAGCTGAAATAATATGGGCCAGAAAAGTCACATAATTCAGCCAAAACTCACATTTTGAAAATTTTGCATATAACTCTCGAGTCCGAAAAATTCCAAGGACAATACGTAAATGATCTGCGTGCTCTACTTCTGACAGCGAGTACACTAGAATATCATCGATGAACACGATCACAAATAAATCTAGAAAAGGCCTAAATACATTATTCATCTAATTTATAAATATTGCCGGAGTGTTAGTCAGCCCAAATGGCATTATCCGAAATTCATAATGACCATATCTAGTTCTGAAAACCGTTTTCGGAATGTCTTCCTCCTTGACCCTCACTTGGTGATACCCCGATCTCAGATCAATCTTGGAAAACCACTTGGTACCTTGCAATTGATCAAACAAATCATCGATTCTCGGGAGTGGATATTTATTTTTAATTTCCACCTTGTTCAACTGTCTATAATCAATGAACATCCGTAGGGAGCCGTCTGTCTTTCTTACAAACTAGGGCTGAGCATAAACATGAAAATTAAAAAACCGAACCGAACTTCAAGAAACCGAAACCGAACTGAACTAGTTTGGTTCGGTGTTTGGTGTTCACCTTCAAAAAATCGAAACCGAAATAGCCGAACTGAACTTTTATTAAACCGAACCGAAGAACCAAAATTTAAACCGAAATTTATACATTACCCAAAAAAAAATAGTCCAGACCCATTAAGTTTAAGCCCAAAAAATACCCAATTGTAAGAAGCTCTCTTTCGCTTTTGTATCCCTAATTTTCCACTTCAGTTGAGAAAATCAAATATCCTTAACAAAGAAAGGTGACTAGGATGTGTCTTTAGGATTAATGTATGTCCTTTATGTGTTTTCTTAATTATTCTTACTGTATGTATATAACACTTAGTAATCCTATATTATGGTTATGGTTTTCTGTTCTTGTATATCCTATTTGTTTGATTTTGATTTTAATTTGTTAGTGTTTTGTTGCTTTTGAGAACATGAATTAGTGTAAATGGAATCGCTTCTAATATCATATCAAAAACACCGAATTGAAAAAATCAAAACCGAACCGAACCGAACTAGTTGGGTTCGGTTTTCGATGTCCACCTTCAAAAAATCAAAACCGAAATAGCCAAACGTAAGTTTGATAAAATCGAACTGAAGAACTGAATGCCCACCCCTATTACAAACAAGATAGCTGCTCCCCATGGTGATGAACTAGGCCTAATAAATCCCTTCTCGAGCAAATCTTTCAATTGAGCCTTTAACTCTTTCAACTCTGTAGGAGCCATTCTGTAAAGAGATATAGATATAGGCTCTGTGTCCGGCAACACATTAATAGTAAAATCAATTTCTCGTTCCGGTGGAAGACCTGGAAGTTCATCTGGAAATACATCCGGAAACTCATTTACTATCGGGACGGATTGAAAAATCGACGACTTTGCTTCAGTGTCATAAACTCAGACTAGATGATGAATATAGCCTTTAGCGATCATCTTCCTTGCCTTAAGGTAGGAAATAAACCTACCCCTTGGGGATGCTGTGTTACCCTTCCATTCAAGCATTGGTTCATCCAGAAATTGAAACCGAATTATTTTGGTTTTACAATCCACATTAGCATAACAAGAGGCCAACCAATTCATGCCTATAATCACATCAAAATCCAACATTTCTAGTTCAATCAAATCAGCTGTAGTCTGGCAATCACATACCACAACCACACAGTTTTTGTATACTCGTCTAGTTATTACTGGATCACCAACCGGAGTAGATACCTCGAAAGATTTAATTGGCTCGGGTTTCACCCCAATACGGCCAGCAATATAAGGAGTGATATAAGACATCGTGGATGCTGGATCAATCAATGCATAAACATCATGAGAGAATATGGATAATATACTTGTAACCACATCAGGGGAGGACTCAAGATCCTGTCGTCCAGCTAAAGCATAAATACGAGGCTGAAAGCCCCCTGAACATGATGCTATCCCTCTGCCTCTACCACGGCATGCTGAAGCCTGAGGAGTCTGCTCTACGGGGTGCACGGACGAAGAAGAGCCAGCTGCTAATCCTGCAGGCTAGGCCCCAACTCTACCACCCATCGATGGACAATCACGCATCATGTGCCTAACCTGACCACAGGCATAGCAAGCATCTGAGCCTTGTCGGCACGGACCCGAATGTAACCTTCTACACTGACTGCATCGTAGGACCGGTGGTCTCCTCTGACTAGGATCTCCTCTAAACTGGGAACCTGAAACTCTCAAGCTCTGAACCTGTCCTGAATAAATGGGGCGATCAAATCTCCTGCCCGTAAACTGAGGAGGTGCACTAGTCGCAGACAGGCCTGAAAACCTGGAATATGACTGCCTCTGACCCCTTCTGTTCTCGCTACTAGCACCCACAGATCTGGCCCTCTTACTCTGCCCTCTATCTACATCACGCTCGCCTCGATGCGGTTGCTGCTACTCTTCTAGACTCTGGGCATGGGCCTGGATAGGGGAGATGTCTATCCCTTCCTGCAGTGAAGCTGTCAAACAATCCTTGAACAAATGTGGCCCTAAGCCACTCATAAACCGATGTACTCTGCCTCCCATATCGGTTACCATAGTCAGAGCATACCGGGCCAATGAATTAAAATAGAGACTATACTCCCGAGCGCTCATATTTCCTTGCTTTAGATTTAGAAACCTGTCAGCTCGGGCCCTTCAAACTTCAGGTGGCAAATAGTGACGAAGGAAAGCATCTACGAATTCTTGCCGAACCAGGGGAGGTGCATTTTTCTTTCTTGAAGCCATCCAATTATTATACGATAGAATCGCCACATCACGGAGCCTATAAGATACCAACTCCACGGACTCTGTATCAGAAGCATGAATAATCCTCAACATCCTCAACACCTCATCTATAAAACCTTGCGGGTCCTCATCCGACTTTGACCTGAAAAATTCTGGCGGATTCAAACTCATAAAATCACAGGCTCTGGCACTACTGGCTCTATCGCTCAGATCCGTACTTTTCCCCTGAGCCTGGATGGCAACTAGCTGCGTCAATAACTGAATAACTTCGGTCATCTACTGACCCGAAGCACCCGGTGGAGGAACTGGAGGCACTGGAGCTCGAGCCCTTTCATGCTCCTCCGAAACCAGTAGGGTGTGAGAGGTGTAAGATGGAGCCTCATTGTGGGACTCTGTCATGCCCCGAACCTGGGCCTAGACGTAACACGGCACCGGGTGCCTGACTGCATATGACCGAGCGAACCAACTGGCTGGCTGAATTAACATGTGATACCAAAACATAACTTATAAAATAAAACTAACACATGCTGATCAACTAAACGTCTGACTGAAATATCATGATGCGGAAATACTTAGACAATCTGAAATATCTGAACGTAGCCAACATGGCTTAAACCAAAACAACTGAACAACTGCCAACAAGGCTAACATAATAAATATCTGACTGTCTGAACTGTGTCTATGAAGCCTCTAAGAATACTGAATAATAGAGCTGTCTATAAAATGAATTAACTAGATAGCTGACAATGCCCGGAAGAAATTTGGGGCTCACCAGTAGCTGATACGTGCACTCTTAAAGAGCTGAGTCGTCAACCTGTATATCGTTGCCTGCATCGCGAGATGCAAGCCCCTAAGCAATAAAAGGGACATCAACACATTTGAATTGTACTGATATGTAAAGCAACTGAAGCAATAAAATACTGGAACTGAAACTGAACTAAACAGGAAAGCAAGAAGCTGAAGTACTCCCTGTTCTGGATGAAGAATCACCTGTAAAACTGTAAATATAACTGCGGCCTGGGGCCCAAATAATGTGCACAAAAACTGTGGCCTCAGGCCCAAGCAATACGTATGCATAAACTGTGGCCTAGGGCCCAAAAATACAGATACAGGTGTTCAACATTAACAATTTACAAGACTGAGACTGGCTATAGCTGATAGCATGATAATTGTTTCTGATTATAGGACTCATGCAAATAACTGGTTATACACCGACTGAGACTCATGTGATAACAATGCATAAGTCTATAAAGATTACGTGCTGAATTCATGATGTTCAAAGTGACAACCATGAACGAATTCTGTAACTGCAATCCTAGAAGATAACAGTTCTATATCATATCATGAAATTAGGGCTAAACTATATTCTGAGTCAAATTACTGACAAGTATGAAGAATGAGGCATAGGGAGAATCATGAATATTCCCCAACGTAGATATTTAGCCTCACAAACCTTAATTCCATCCTTGACCAACTCCCGAAGCATCGCAATAAACAACGAATCCCTCGGTTCCCTCTGGTAGTGTCAAAACTGGAGCAGAAGTCAATCTCTTCTTCAACTCTCGAAACTCTGCTCACATCCATCTGACCATTCGAATTTGACTTTCTTCTGAGTCAACTTAGTCAACGGAGCTGAGATAGAGGAAAATCCCTCAACAAAACGCCTATAATAACCTGCCAGACCCAAGAAACTTCTGATGTCTGATGCTGAGGTGGGTTTGGGCCAGTTCTTAACAGCGTCAATTTTCTGAAGGTCCACCTTAACACCTTCACCTGAAATCACATGGCCTAGGAATGCCACTGACTTAAGCCAAAACTCGCACTTTGAGAATTTTGCATAAAGTTCACGATCCTTAAGTGTCTGCAACACTATTCGGAGATGCTCTGCATGATCTGTCTCACTACGGGAATACACCAATATGTCATCAATAAACACAATGACGAATAAATCGAGATAAGGCTTGAAGACTCTATTCATAAGATCCATGAAAGCTGCTGGTGCATTCGTCAACCCAAACGACATGACAAGAAATTCAAAATGACCATAACGGGTTCTGAAAGCGGTCTTCGGAATGTCAACTTCCTTAACCTTTAACTGATGGTAGCCTGATCTGAGGTCAATCTTGGAATAACATTGAGCACCCTGAAGTTGATCAAATAGGTCGTCTATTCTGGGTAGAGGATACTTATTTTTAATGGTGACCTTGTTCAACTGGCGGTAGTCTATACACATACGCAAGGATCCATCCTTCTTTCGGACAAACAAGACCGGTGCGCCCCAAGGTGAGACACTTGGCCTTATAAATCCCTTATCAAGAAGATCGTTCAACTGGACTTTCAACTCCTTTAACTCTGCTGGGGCCATCCTATACGGCGGAATAGATATCGGCTTAGTGCCGGGAAATAAATCAATTCCAAAGTCAATTTCCCTATCGGGAGGGACTCTGGGTAAGTCATCTGGAAAGACTTCTGGAAATTCACTGACAACTGGTACTGACTGAAGAGCTGGAGTCTGGGCATCTGCATCCCTGACTCGAACTAAGTGGTAAATATACCCCTTGGAGATCATCTTTCTGGCTCTAAGGTAGGAAATAAATCTACCCCTAGGTGCTACTGAATTACCTTTTCATTCTATAAGTTCATCGGGAAAATCAAATGTCACAGTTTTGGTTCTACAACCCACTGAGGCATAACAGGACTCTAACCAATCCATACCCATAATTACGTCAAAATCTACCATCTCCAATTCTATTAAGTCTACTATGGTGCTGCGGTGGTAGATTAACACTGGACAACCCTTATAGATACACCTAGCTATAACTGATTCCCCAACCGGTGTGGATACTTCGAAAGGTTCATGCAACTTTTCGGGTTCTATCCCAAATTTCTTAGCAATCTACGGGGTTACATAAGATAGAGTGGATCCTAGGTCCATAAGAGCAAATACATCGAAGGTGAAGACTGTTAGCATACCTGTGACAACATCACCACGAGCCTCTGTATCCTGGCGACTTGACAGTGCATACAGACGATTCTGACCACTGCCCGTATTACCGGACTTTGCTGCTCCGCGCCCCTGCTGGGCTTGGAAATTTCGGGGAGCTGCTGAATTTGTGGACTGAGCTACATTACTGTTACCTCTGGTATTCTGTTTTGCGGACGGACATTCTCGTAGAAAATGACCCGGCTGACCACACCCAAAACAACCATCCATGCCCGAACGACATACTCTTGAATGTCTCTTACCACAAGTATTGCAAGTAGGGTGTTGAAAACCACAGTCGGTCACGCTGGCCTGTGAATGTGAGCTTGCCGTTTCGAAGTTCCAGCCTTTCTAGTTAAACTTGGACCTCTGAAATGGAGCACTAGCTGTAGAGGGAGCAGGTCTTGATGACCTATTCTTAAAAAACTGATGGTTGCCATCACCCTGAGATCCTCCATGACTGAAATTACCAGCAGACTTAGCCCTCTTGCTGAACTCTCTATCTTTTTGCTTCTGCAGGGCTTCTTCTTCCTTCAGTCTTGTCTCGTTACCTTTCACGAATGCCAGTATCTTGGAAATAATCATCTTGTCGTTCTGAGCAACTGTGTTGGCATCCCTGTGCAACTCGGGTTTAAGCCCAAGTA